>NW_004955452.1:699127-864101 GCF_000276665.1 Chinchilla lanigera | reverse complement strand
GAGGCAGGAGGATCGTTGCAAGTTTGAGATTAGCCTGGGCTACAAAGTGAACTCAAGGCCAGCCTGAACTGCATAGCAAGACCCTGTCTCAAAAAAAAAAAAAAAAAAAAAAAAAAAGAAAAGAAAAGAAAGAAAAAAGAAATGACATCTCATAGAGACTTGAAGGGCCAGGAATTTTCCAGGAAGGACGAGAGCTGGTGGAGAAGTGCTGCTAGGGAGAGAAACAGAAGTGCAAAAGCAGAGGGCAGGGATGCTTCCTGTGTGAGTTTAGGGAACCAAAAGGGACCCAGAGTGGCTGGAGTAGGGTAAGGGGTAAATAGTATAAGAGGCACCAGGTTTTAAGCAAAAAAACAACCAGATCAATTTATTTTAAAAGATGGCTCTTTTAAACAGCTCAGTGGTAGAGCACTTGCCTAGCAGGTGCAAGGGCCTGAGTTCAATCCTCAGCACTACAAAGCCAATGAATTAATAAATAAAAGATGGTTCTTTCAGTGGCTTAAGGAGGGATGCCCATTGTAGAAGCTACCATTGTAGCTCAGGTGTGGGGGTTTATACAACTTGCCTTCAGTTTTTAACCCATTCCTGACCTTGGCCATGGCTTCCCTCCCATGGGAGGAATATGCTATAGTCTATGGTTTGGTGGTAGGACATGCTTTAGCTAATAGAATGCCAGTGGATGGGACATAAGCAGAGGCTTTAGAATCACTTGCATATTTTGGCTGACACTCTTCTTTTCCTGTCACTTGCCATGACAAGAACAGGCTCTGGGTGCTGCTGGTCCAGAGGAATGAGAAGACCTATAGAGAAGAGCACCACCTGCCCTGTAACCAAAAGAACGGTCCCAGATGACCCACAAACCTATCTGCAGGGAAAACAAAGGTTCCCTGTGACAAGAAACTGGATACTTTTTGGTGGGGAGTGGGCGAGTTGTTTTGCAGCGTTATTTTAACAATAGCTGACTCATATATTAGGCAAGAGAAGAGGTTGCCTTGAACTATGATGATGGCAATGGGACTGGAAAGACCTAGGAAGATTTAAGAAACATTTTATAGCTGTCTACATATAGGCGGCATTTAAACACTGCTGTACATCCACTAGGAGTAGTGTGAGTTGGAGAGAGGAAAGTAGATTTAAGCCATCTATTAAAGGCATCATCAGGTGAGGGATTCTATCAACTGAAGATTAGGTGGTGTGTTAGTTTCCTTGGGCTGTTATATCAAAATACCATAGCCTGGGTGACTTAAACAGCAAAAAGGTATTTTCTCACAGTTCTAGGGGCTGGACACCCAAAATCAAGATGGTAGATTTGGTTTCTGGTGAGGCCTTCCTTCCTGGCTTGCAGATGGCTACCTTCTCTCTGTGTCCTCATGTGGCTTCTCTTTGCTCACCCTCCTGGTGGCTCTTATTCTTCTTAGGACAGCAGCCCTATTGGATTAGGGCCCTACCCTCAAGACCTCATTTTACCCTAATTTCCTCCGTATGGTCCCTATCTCCAAACTATCACACTGGGGTTTAGGACTTCAACATGCATTTTGCAAGGACACAGTTTAGTCCATGGTAGGTAACATTGCCAAGTGCCAGGTACCATGTGCCAAAACAAAGGCTTCAAGGCCTCTTAAATTGTAGAGGAGGAAGGCACACAGCATCATCTCCATGGCAATTTAGTCAAAACGAGTCTTAGTGCCAACCCAGGGTCAAGGGGCCAGGGAGAAACAGATTTCAGATCTTGGTGGGAGGAGCAGTAAAGCCACATGAAGCCCAGAACTGCATAATCACGATTTATCCACAGGGCCTTGGCAGTGGGTTCCAGCTACCTGGGTTCCTGGTTTCTTATTCTTCTGAGACCTGCTTTCTTTGGTTCAATTTTTCCTTTGAACCAGTGTGGATTTCTGCTGTCTGCAATCAATGACCCATAACACTGGCTTTGGCTGCAGAAGTCTGGTGGGACACTCTTTGCCACAGTGGCACGAAGAAGCTTTGATTCAGGAAAAAACCTTCAAACTGTCCTTGGTGGTGGTGGTGAAGAGAAGGGAATAGAATAGGCTCCCTGAGAACAACTTGGTGGTACTGCATGACCTTGTCCCTTACAATGTCTTGATTATATAAACATAAACAGATCATCTGCTCCCAGTTATCCAGAGGCCACTGCAGGAGGGGAAGGTTCTGGATCTATGTTTGACAGTGTCAGAGGCTGCAAGAACACAGGATCTTCAAGTAGGAGGAAGGCCGCTGGCTTGGCCTTCTCATGGTAGTCAGTAGAGCAGTGGACCCAGAAGGCATTTACTGGCCATGGGACCTTGAGTGAGTCGCCCTGATGCTCCATTTCCTTGTTTGTCAAGTTGAGAGTAATGATAACCCTCCATGCAAAGGCTGTTGTGTTGATTACTTAATTAAGTACATACAAGATGGAGTTTTCTGGAATTTGGTATACATATTGCTGTGGAATGTTAGATACTTTAAACTGGTACATGAATAGACACATTTTCATCATGTATTTACTTCTATGAATATCAATGTGAATTATAAGCCCACCTTAGCTGTAAGCTTTGTGGATATTATTCTTTAGGATAAGGCCAAATTTTAATAGTCACAGAAGAGAAAAACATTAAATAAATAATAGAACAGGTGCTTTTTCCACCCACTCCCCACTCCGACCGAGTGATGCTCCAGCTGCACCGTACTCACTCTGAGCTCCCAGCTCCTGCTAAGCTTGAGCAGCAGCCGTCTCCCTCAGCCACCACCATGATTATCTACCGGTACCTCATCAGCCATGATAAGATGTTCTCTGACTTTTACAAGATATGGGAGATTGTGGACCAGAAGTACCTGGAGGTGGAGGGCAAGATGGTCAGTAGAACAGAGGGTAACATCGATGACTCGCTCATTGGTGGAAATACCTCCACTGAAGGCCCAGAGGGCAAAGGCACCGAAAGCACAGTAGACGTTGGTGTTGACATTGTCATGAACCATAACTTGCAGGAAACCAGCTTCACAAAACAGGCCTACAAGAAGTACATCAAAGACTATATGAAATCAATCAAAGGCAGGCTCAAAGAACAAAGACCACAAAGAATAAAACCATTTATGACAGGGGCTGCAGAACAAATCAAGCACATCCTTGCTAATTTCAAAAACTATCAGTTCTTTATTGGTGCAAACATGAATCCAGATGGCACAGTTGCTCTTCTGGCATACCACTTATGATTTTCTTTAAGGATGGTTTAGAAATGGACAAGTGTTCACGGATTCGGTGGTTACCTTGGATCTATCACTTGTCGTAACTGGCTGCTGCTTGTCATATACACAACACCAGGATTTTAGACAAATGGGACTGGTGTCATCTTGAACGTTTTGTTTATTTTGACCATGGTTTATTTGGAGTGGAGGCATTGTTTTTTAGGGAAAAAACACATCATGTAGGTTGTCTAAAAATAAAGTGTCTTTAAACTCATTTGAAAGAATGCCTCTTAGTTTAATACATGTATAAACTAAATCCACTGTAGTATTCATGGACAAGATAGAGCCGGGTCACAGACCACTGCTAAAAAAGCATAAGACTGTCTCCAAATAATTTCTGCAGTGGGAACTACTTCTGAGACTGGAATATAAGACAAGAGTCAAAGTTTTAATTCTGAGTTGCAGTGAAGGGAAAAAGACCTATGTTCATAGCAGTGCCAACATCTGAAGTGGAGCCTTGTATATTGCATCACCTAGAATGGAAGTAGTTAACTCTGGAAGAGATTACCAAAAGAACAAAAAGACGTAACTCAGTTGGAAAAAAAAAATAATGGAACAGGTGGTAAAAGGGTGATTACCAAAGGGACACGGCCGAGGGGGCTTACAGAGGTGGAGATTCAGCAGGTGGCTGCGGCTGGTGAGGTAGGTGGGGACCAACAAAAACAAGGTCTGGCAAATCTGGGCCCACTGGGGTCTGATGAGATCTTTGTGGACGATGAGCAGGTGTTAAAGGCCCCCACATGCTAGGGCCTTCCAGACTGGATTTCCGTCCACTTCCTGATGCCAGAAGGGTTGTGCCTTGTGAAGAGGAACTCTTGTCCCCCACCCCCAGGGATGAGTGGCTGTGGCTCCAGGGAACAGAGAGGATGGCCTCGTCTGTGTGTCCTCTGCCTCTGTGGTAGGGGCAGGAACTCTGGGTTTAGGATCAGGCAGGGCTGGAGTATAATCCAAGCTTGGATAAGCGCCTTTCCTACTCAGTGCTTCATCTGAAAAATGGGGGTCATATGAGTTTAACAAATGTATTCGCCACTTAATTTCCAAAAAGATTTGGAATGGTAGCAGGTAAGGACTAGAATGGCCCAGTGGGCTCATACAGCCATGAAAGGGTGAGCAGGGCCACCCAGCACAGCACCCAGCATCATGTCTATAAATATGCATTTTCCTTACATGGCTAACTCAAGGTCTTATTAAGTCCCCAGCCTTTATTTGTCTATCTGTAGGAAAGAGCAGAGGGAGCAGCCTTAGGAAGGCTGGATGGGATCCTTTCCAAGATTCCTCCCTGTTCAAACACAGCTTCCTTCTAGATTGTTCTGGAAGGCTCCCCAGGGTATTCGTCTGTATGGTTTCCCCGCTTCTCAATTTCTGTGCTCTGAACAACACTGGGCAGTGGAAACTTCCATTCTCCTTCCTCCCACCTGTCTGTAGGGAGACAGAGAGATCTGTACTGGAATCCCCACCCTGTTACTGGAGACCTCACATAAGCTTTTCTATCTCTACAAGCCTCCACTTCTTCATCTGTAAATGAGAATAAAAATAATGGCTTCTCATGGATAGTTGAGTGCAGTAAATGAGATGAGGTGGGTGAAAGAGTTCAAGAGGATTCCCAGCACATAGTAGGTGGTCCTGACACACTCATGTCTTCCCTTCCCCCAGGAGCTCAGTGGCTTGTGTTCCAAAATCACATTTTATAACCTCCCCTCACACTCCACGGCAATTCCAGCCCCGAGTGTTATCTCGGTCTCTGTCTCTCTTTCTCTGCAGTGGGTCCTACAGGAGATGGATGAAGACAGAAAATTGCTGTACCTGTTTGTCCAGCCTGGCCAAGAGCGGCCACGGAGCAAGGGGCAGCTGCCTGGAGAAGGGCCTTGGCATTGGCCAGTGAACACAATTAGCACCAACAAGGCCCCAGGTTCCCTCTCCATATGGGCCTTGTTTCCTCTCAATAAACTTTGATGAGCAAGGTGAGGTGGGTCAGGGAGTAAGTATGGGTCATTCAGATTAACGACAATGACAGATATCACCTATTGATGGTTATTCTAAGAGCTTTATGTGCTCTTTATTAACCCTGATCTTTGCTCCTTAAAAGTTTACAGTAATGTTGAGAATGGTTATAACCCCCATTATGTAGCTCTTACTCTGATCTAGGAACTGGATGAAGCACTATACTCACTTTTCTCAATTATTTCCCCAACAGCCATAGAAGGTGGATATCATTACTCCCCTATGTTACAGGTTAGGGAGCTGAGGCTCAAGTAAGTTACTTGTGCTGTCGGTGCTTCTCATCTCAAGGGCGTGTATAAAACACCTGGTGATCTGGTGACACTAGATTTTTCAGCTTCCGTAAGTCTGGGCAGAGGCCCAAGTCTGCATTTCTAATGGTAATGTGGCTGCTGCTGGCCTGTGGACCACACTGAGCAGGAAGGACCTGGATTTGCAGCGGCTGGGCTGGGATCTGCACTGGACGCACCGCTGCACAAGTGAATCAGGTGTGAGGCCAACCATAAAGAGAGAGCAGAAGGAATAGCTGAGGACAGAGACGGGAGACTGTCTGCCTGCAGGATGCCAAGGAAGACTGCATGGGTTGGTGGTTTGAGCAGGGGCATAAGGGAGGTTAGCATTTTTCTACAGACTGAGAAGAAAGGGCATTTTAGGTCAAGGGAACCTGTGAGCAAGACCATTGAGGTACAAAAGAGGGGGCTGTGTTTGGGGAAGACTATGGCTAAGTACAGCATGTGTCATGGATTAGACTCTGTCTCTTAGCTCATACGTTGAAGCCCTAATACCCAATATCTCAGAATTTCATCATATTTGGAAATAGCATCCCTGCAGATGCAGTTAGTTCAGATGAGGTCCTACTGGAGTAGGGTGGGCCTCTAATCCATTGTGATTCCTTATAGGTAGGGAAGATTTGAAGCCAGGCATGGTGACACACAGCTGTAATTCTAGCACTCTGGGAGGCTGAGGCGGTAGGACTACAAGGTTGAGCCCATCCCCAGCAGCTTAGTGACTTAATGAAACCATGTCTCAAAATAAAGAATAAAAACAAGGGCTGGGGATGTAGCTCAGTGTGAGGGACCTGGGATCAATCCTAAGGAAAAAAAAAAAGAAACAGGAGGATCAAGTACCAAGACCGGAGGGCAGGGACAATGGCACAGGAAGGCTGCAGTTTGCCGCCACAGCCAAGGAACAATGACAAGGCTTGTGATACTTTCCTAGGACCTCAGAGGGAGTGCAGCCTGTGATACCTTGATCTGGGGCTTCTGCCTCCGAGAACTGTGAGACAATAATTTCTGTTGTTTAAGCCACTCCATCTGCGGTGCTTTGTGAGGGCAGCCCTTGCAAACTGATGCGGGGTATCTGCGAGGGCCTGTGAAGTCTGCGTTGGCAGATGGCTCCGAGGGACAAGCGCTATTTTGTGCCTAGGAACAAAATACTTTCACAATTTTAGCCCCAAGAAGATCCCTGTCACAAAGAAAAATAGGTAAGAGAATGGCTAACTAGTTCAAGAGAAACCAGCTCCCCTTGAGTATCTAGGGTCAGGTGAATGATCATGTAAGTGAGGGTGACTTCCTGACAAATATGGTGAACACTTAAATTTAAAAAAAAATTATTACAATAAAATATACATTGCCATTAATCCCCTCAAATTCCTCTCCCTTGCTTCAAACACACTTAAACCATTGTTCTTGCCACTTTTGAAAGCAGTTCTGGAAATTCCTCTTTCATGTCTTTACCTGCATGGTCATGGCTGCCTCCGTGTCCTGAATTGATTCAAAACATTTACATTTCCCGGTCATTTTAACTTTGTGAAACAGCCGGAAGTTGCCAGAGCCGGTGAATAAGGTGGATGAGGACCCACCAAGACATTTTTACCAGCCTGCCTTTCTATAGATGGTACTCAACAGCATTCACTATATTTTTTGACAGCCCTTAGACACAAAAGTATTTTTATAAGTATTAAAAGTATTAAAACAGGCAATTTAAGTTTCTTTCTTTAACTAAGAAGGTTGTAGGAGGGAGAATGGGGCAGAAGTTCTGCTGTGTGTCAAGGACAGTGCTAGCTAGGCACTCTTTGATTTAATTTCATCCATACTGCTCTCTTAGATGGGAGATCTTGTTACCATTTCTGGGAGGAAGAGAGTTTAGGTCACATAGCCAAAGACCCACCAAGGGGAAACAGAACAGAAGACATTGGAACCTTGTGGGAAAGGTGACCAGAGCCAGGCCATAATTCGAGAAAGGGAATGAGCCCAAGATCAGGAGGGTGGTGAGCAGATCTCCTTACAGAATTCTTACTGTGAGATTACACCCCCTTATTGTTCAAGCTACTTTTAGTTGGATCATCTGCTGTTTGTAACCAAGAACATCCTAGCAGAATCAGTGGTTTAAAAAGAGCCAGGTCCTTAGGTACAGCTCGCATTGCAATGGCTGCAAGGCAAGAGGAGCCAATAAAGAGTAACCTTGTTTCCCCACCCACGTATGGAGCCAATCGAGGAAGGCAGATGGAGCCCCAAAGTATCACCTTGCCTAAAGATAAAGCTGCCACGGGACAGAGTGGCCCTGTCTGCAGGAAGTGGGTTGCCTTATGTCGTACTCAGAATAGGCAGACGCACCCACCCGGTGTAGGCAGCATGGGGGTGCTGCAGGGACTGGAAGAGCCAAGTGGAGCTTGGATCCAGTGGGCAGCTCACTCCCAAGGGAGAGTGGGGAGGAAGGGCTGGGCCACTGCTGCCCAGTTCTTTATTCTGGCTACCCAGGGAAGTAGGGCGCTCTGTGGGGAGGGTAAGTAAGCTCACGGGGAGCCATCATGGAGTCAAGACAGTGCTGCTCCACTGGGATTGGGGGTCGTTGAGAATAGAGAACAAATTTTCTCCTGAAGGGTAAAATAGGAAAGAAAGAAAGAAAAAGAAAGCCAGACATGAGTAATTATATTTTATGAACTAATTTTTGCTTAAAAATGGTAAAAAGACATGTGTGTATGTTTGTGCAAACACAGACAAGCATGAGGGAGTCTCCCCTGAAGTTGTCCAAAGGGTGAGGCTGGAAAAGGGAGGAAGACAAAGGGTGTTGAAGAGGGCAGCAGTGGAGTGAGGGCTTCTTGCCCACTGGGAGTCATGGGTCCTATGCAGAAGCTCAGGTCACCTTCAGGGTCCCCTGTGGAAAGTGAGGTAAGTCATGGATTTGGGGCAGTTGGAGCTGGACTGTGCAGACTGGGGGTGGGACCCTGAAGAAGTTGGAGGACGTTCACAGAGGAGATGGATGCTTGCTCGGAGGCAGGGAGTGCAGAGCAGGGGTTCTCAGCGTGGTCCCCAGGGCATCCGTGTCTACATCACCTGCTCCACTTCACCTGCTGAGTCAGGAGCCTGGGGGACGTTTTCACAGCCCTCCAGGGGACCCTATGCTTATCAGGAACCACTGAGACAGAAATGCAGGCTGGGGTCCAATTCATCTGGGGTAAACACTGGTTTTGGTTCTACAACTCTGTAGTCTGGGAGCCTCAAGTTCTCCCTGGGGAGACAGAAATAAGTGCCCCATCTTACACAATGATTATTACTAGGTACATGCCAAGCACCAGTCTCGTGTGTGTGTGTGTGTGTGTGTGTGTGTGTGTGTGTGTGTGTGTGTGGCACTGGGGATTGAACCCAGGTTCTTTGCACTGAGCTATCCCTCTAGCCATTTTTTTAAAATTAAAATTATCATTTTGAGACAGAGTCTCATTGAGTTGTTAAATTGTCCAGGTTGGGCTTGAGCTAGCTTTCTTTCTGCTTTCGCCTTCCAGGGTGCTGAGATTATAGGCATGAGCCATCCCATCAGGCTCCCAAGCACCGTTCTTTATCCTGGGGCCCAAGTTGAAAGGTCCTGACCTCTGCCCTGAACAAGTAACAGTCAGCGGGCTCTGAAGCAGACACGCCAGTGCTTTATGGCGTTACCTCATTTAGCAGGAATAATCATCATCACCATTTTCAGATGAGCTCCAGTGACTATCCAAAAATGTCCATGGTTCCCAATGTGACAGCGGAGAGCCAGACAGGTTGTGGAACTCCAGAGCCTGCAGAGAAAAACCTCAGCATTGATGAGCAAATGGGAAGTTAGCACAGGGTGGAGGTGCCCTTCCTGGAGCACAGCGCCGGGAGCTGTGAGAGGAGCTCCAGGTGCAGGGGTGTGGTGGGGCGAGCAGGTATAAGCATCCATCCTTGGCTGCTTATGCAGAGAGGTCAACTGTTCCACAGTTTCATCCTTCCCATTTCCAAGGGTCAACATTTTCAAATCTTTAAAGCTTTTGGCTCAAGGTCATTGCCAGAATTCTGGACTAAGGAACAGGAAAATAAAAACATTCAGAAAAGAGCTGAGGTTTGGAGAACATCAGTAAATGAAAATGCCACGTTCCGGGGCTGAGGATACAAAAGCAACCTCAGGCTAAAGCTTGGCCACCACATTGAACTGTTGGCTGTGTTTAACTTTGGTTGATCCATTTGTCCTCTCCCTACCTCCTTTGCCCTTTCCTGGGTTCATTAATGGCTACTCTGTATCCCCGGAGGCAGCCAATTGCTGCGGACCTGTCAGCTGCTCTTGGCCTCTGACTTCCTGCTGGGGACAGTGAACAGAGATTGGAAGGCAGGAAGACAGAGGGACAGGGGCCTTTGTGTCCCGCACTTCCTTCTGCCTTGCTCCAGTGGATAGGTCTCTTGGTGGCATTTTCTCTGTGGCTACAGCTCTGTGAATTGCCATCTTCCATGGCTTCAGCTGTCACCTGCCCTTCCTTGTATCTCTTAAGCTCTTGTCCCTTAGTGATAACAGCTTTCTTGTCCCCACCCCCTAGGGCTCCTGTTCACCCCATCACATCTCACAGTCAGTGTGATACACACTGCCTGGTAACCCCTGTAAACATCCAGTCTGTTCTGGAGTGCGGCCCTGCCTCATGCAGACACCGAAGTACAGAATTGACAACAGCAGCAGCGTCCAGCCTGTCTCCTCACATGTATGGCCTGGTCTAAGCGCTCCCTGCTCCCTGTGCAGTAGGTGCTACCTGGCAGTATTATTATCCTTGGATGAACGCTGATTACCCTGGGCCATGGACTTCAGGCCGGTTCCAGATGAAGGAAACAGAAAGGTAATGCTGACGGAAGTGCCTCCATAATGAAATCTGACTTTCATTATCCTGCTGTGGACACTGACGCTGCATAGGCCTGGAGCCTTTTTTTAGTGACAGCTTCTCGTTGGAGTTTATTTTTGCCTCCCCAAGCTCTCTGAGTGCTGGAACCATTTCCTATGCTGTGAGTCCCTCCCAGGACCCAGCGCAGGACTGAGGAGCCGGCAGCCAAAGCTCCATGAGCTCCCGTGGACTGATTGATTGGCTGATATTTGTGGCTGAATGAGTAGATGTTTTCAGAGCAGCTGCCGCCAGGGGAAAATTCCAAGTGCAAAATATTATTATTAATTATCACGATTGCTCTTTCGGCTGCAGGCACTATGTCTGCTTAGAAGGAAGAGATAAGCATCCCTGCCAAAGCAAAAAAGACTGATTTATGCTGACGGATTTTTGTCCTCTGAGAAGAGACTGCCGAGTGTTAATGTTTCCTTTTTAATGACTTCTGGGTTGAAATTAAAAAAAAAAAAAATCTTAGATTTGGGACCTGGGTTGGCAAGGTGTGTGACCTTGAGTGAATTACTTAACCTCTCTGTTCCTCAGAGCCTTGACTGCTTAAAAGAGAAGTTAGAACTAGGTAACATCTAAGATTTGTCTTAGCACTTCCTGGAAGATGCTGGGTCCTGCAATACTGAGACCCATGCTGAGTGGCTAGTTGGTCACCACCCTCTCTTCCACCAACGAAACATTCTCAAATTCCAGTGCCCTCCTGCCTCCTGTGCTTTCCAGGGTGTGAGAGTGGAATTTGCCCTACTTCTATTGCTATGAGTGAGGGGACAGCCATGGTCATGGTGGGGAGAAGGGACAGGGACCAGGGGGGTGACACAGAGTCCCTTCCTTCTCTTCCTCCAAACTTTATCTCTTCCTCTTCTTTCTCCTTTGTCTTCAAGATCACAAAAAGAGCAAGAAGAAGAGTAGATCTGGGACCGCAACTGCTCACTAACAGGGCCTTGCCCTGGAGCCCAGCCGCTACTCACAGCACTTTATGGAAATAACCCCTGTAGTCCTCGTGGTGCCTTGGGGAGGGATGTACTATTCCCACTCTTCCTCTACTGGGGAGAGAAAGGAGGCACAGAGTTGTCGTGTCACTTCTCTGAGGCCACACAGTAGCATCCAGCCTCACAGAGGAAGGTCAGAGGGAAGGTCCTCCAGTGCCCAGCTCCTCTATCCGGAAATTGCCCAGGGGATATTAAACAAGCTGGTGCCCAGGTCCCACTCCGAAGTTCTGATTTAGTTAGTTTGAGGTGCAGCAGCCCAGAGGAGGCCACTGTGTAGCAAAGTTTTTAAAGCACCAATTTAGTCCAGTTCTCTATTTTGCAGAGGAGGTAACTGAGGGTCAAAGATGGCACGTAGATTGGCAAGCTTCTCTGTATGGGCGTGGGACCACTCATGTAGGAGCCTCCCTGTAGGAGTCCTGGGGAGAGGGACCCTGAGTGTGAGGAGCTGTCCTGCTCTGTGTGGCCCCCTTCCAGCTCCAGCTCCCCAGGACGCCACAGGGGGTGATCCCCTTTGTCCCTTGGCCTCAGTAAAGCCTTGTGGCTCACACCAAGGGGAAGGGGCCAAACAGAGGAGATGGAGATCTTGCTGGGGTCAGCCCTGGGGACTTAATTATCCCTCACCTTTGCCTGAAGACTTCCTTCATCCTCCCCAGCATGTGACTTCCTGAGCGAATCTACACAGGTTTGATCCGGAGGAGATCAGCCGGTCTGACCCATCCTGAATTCAGGTAGGAGCTGCCTGGGGCTTAGTCTACAACAAAAACTAGAAGAGCCACAGCCTAAGAAGTGCTTTCTATGGGCCAGGTACTGTGAGTATTATTCCATGCCAGCTTCACAAATACAAAAAGAAAATATTAGGAATCCTACATTTCAATTGTGGAAATGGAGGTCTAGGGAAGTTTAACGATTTGCCCAGAGGACATGAACTAGTAAGTGAAGCACTAGAGCTCTGAATCCAGGTCATCTGCCAAAGTCAGTCTAAGTGCACCTCCTTCAGGAAGCCTTCCCTGCACACCGGGGCTGGCCAGAACAGCTTGGGGTTATGCACCAGCATCTCTCTGCGCAATTTACCTCCCTGCATAACTAAGTACTCAGCAGGATTCTTATTTGATGAAGTTTCTCATGCTAGACTGCATCTTCCTTGAGGGGGGCTGCTTTTGTTCACATGTAGTACCCTGTATCTCCAATTCTCAGCACAGCACCTTCCACATGGTGAGCCAGCTACTCTGTGTTGTTGAAAAGAAGAAAAGACAAATGGTCCAACTGATCCCAAAAGCAAAGCCTGTACCCACAGCTTAACAGATTTCCCCAACATTTCTAAGAACTATTTAGGAATAATTTCCAAAGTTAGCCCTTCTAAGAAAAGAGGGTACCTCCAGAAGGAAGAAGTCCAAAAGTTCTTGTGATATTAAGAATAATGCAAATACCCAGACATTTTTTAACTCAAGAAGAAAAATCCTAAGGGCTCCGTCCAATTTGTGCATCCTTTATGCACCGTTACTGACCCACTCGAGGCCAAGTGGGTTAAGCTGAGTAGGCAGAGATCGGGCCTTTCCCTAATCACTGGTATGTTCCGGGTTATAGCATTTAAGATAGCATTTAGCTGCATACGCTACAAGCCCAAACAGTGGATGAAGCAAGCTGGAGATGGTTTTCTACAACTAAAAACCAGTCCCCAGAAGCGAAGTTCAAGGCTGTTGCAGCTGTGCAAAGATGTCCTGGAGGACCCAAGATGTGGTGAGGATGGGTGGGAATGGAGGGCCAAAGGTAAAGAACCCCTAAGCCTTGGTCAGGAAAATAATGGCTTCACTAGATTTCCACCCTGTAGAATTCAGCATGTATCTCATTGGTGCAAACTGGGTTGCATGGCATCTGAGCTCCAAGGGAGTCTGGGGAAATGAACATTTTTAATTAAGCATGTTGCTCAATAGGGATTCAGTTAAAATGGAGAATGGGAAGGATGGATATTGGGTAGGCTGCTGGCAATATCTGCCCTACAGATTCTGTGCTAGGTGTACAGAACATAAAGATGAGTAACATATGGTCTCTCTCCACCAGGTATATCACCTAGTAGAGGAGCCAGACTTGAAAACAACTTTTGGCAGTATGACATACGTGTTCTTAGAAGAGTGACAGGAGTACAGAACAGTAAGCAAGAAAAGAGTAAGTAGGTTACATGGGTATGATGGTTAATCTTGATTCTCAACTTGATTGGTTTGAGAGATGCCTAGATCAGTAAGGCACACTTTTGGGTGTGTCTGGGTGTGTCTGGGTGTGTCCTGGGGGCATGGCCTTAGAGATACAGATATCTGGTCCTTCTACTCCTTCCATGGCACTCTTAGTCTGCTTCCTAGGTGCCATAAGTTGTGCAGCTTTCCTGTGCCACATCCTTCTGCCATGCTGTTTCTGCCTTGGAGCCAGCTTACCATGGACTGAAACTTCTGAAACCATGAACCAAAATGGACTTCTCCTTTAAATTACAGGTGTCAGCTATTTTGTTCCAGCAACTAAAAGGTGACTAATACACCAAGGAAGGTACAATAGGTATCACAAAGAAGATGGCATTTGACATCAATAGGATAAGAGTTTTCACATAAACAGAACAAGGTCCTACCCATTTACAGACTGCTTCCAGACGCCCTGTTAGCTCCAACTCTTAGTATTGTTTTACTCTGAAAGCTTCCAACCTATAACTAGCTCCATTTCCCAAGGTTTGGGATGGGTGTTGAAGAAGAGTAGGAGTTCTCCAGACAAACAGTGAGAACTGTTTCAAAATCAAGTTCCAGTGTATCTAGCAGCGTCAGTTCTTGGGATTCTACACTCTGTAGAGTAATTTAGAGCTCCTGGACAACTTGCCATTCCCACATATTCCATACCCCGTTATAGCTCTGTGCCCTTCAAGAAGCTGTTTTTCTGCCTGTAAAGCTCCTTCCTTTTCATTCTCTAGGATGTAGTTCTTCTGTGGCACTGACTCATCCTTGGCCAGCTGTTTAGAGGGCATAAAAGGACTTCATCAGAGTGTGATTTAGGCAGGAATAGAGAGCTGTCACACAACCAGGTGCAGAACTTGGCCTCGCTGGTCTTAGAAATGAGGAAAAAGGGGAAACTAACCCTTCATGAATCCTGGTAATATGAGAGGACACTAATAGATACACCAGTGTATCCCCACCAGGGCCTGTATGAAAGTAGATATTGTATTGCCCCTGCTGTAGCCCTGGAAACTGGGACTCTGTGAGGTGAAACAATTGGCTGAGCACAGCTGAAGAGCAATCAGTAAGTAACACCCCAGATCTGAGTCTTGCCCTTCCAGTGCTAGAGCCCATGTCCCCTCCACCAAGCCATAGGTCTGCCTTTGTTCTGAGGTTAGCCCTGCATGCACAGGCAGTACCTTTGGCTATTCAAGTAGAAGGGCTCTGTCTCCCTCCAGTTCTTCACCTTCATTTTGAGTGGCAACAAAGGCTATCAATCAAGAAGAGCTAATAAGCAGATGGGATGGGGAATGTTTCATCCCCCAGGTGGCATCAAGAGAGTCTGGAGACATTTTTGGTTGTCACACAGGGCAGGTGGGCTGCTACTGGCATCTATCAGAGAGTGTGGAAACGTAAAAATAAGGTTTCTTGTGGGAACCAGTTGACCTCTGACCCATAGATAAGCAGTTTTGAGATTGCCCGGAAAGGAGGAGACGCCAGGAGGGCCAGAACATTATCTCCTGTCCCTTGGAAGAAAGAACACCTGGTGTTGACACAGAGTACCCTCCCCTCCCCTCGCCCATGAGTGGAAAACCTCCGCATTCCTACACACTCTACATCATAGGGACCCAATAAATGTAAAGAACAAAATGAATTAACCAATGCTATCTGCTTCTGTAATGACGCTTGCTGTCCCCCCCGCTCCTTTGTAGTTTTTCAAGTTAAAAAGCCAGAGTTAACCTGGCTCAGGGCTCTCTGTTCCTGCGAGCTCAGTGAGCCCCATGCATGCTTGGTGAATAAAATCCCCTTGCTTTTTGCATGAGAGAACGTCTCTTGGAGTCTTCCTTCACGCGGCGAGTGTCTCTGACCCTTACAAGAGAGGCCAGGGGGATAATGCACAGCTTTCTGCTAACCCCAGGGCAGCCTCAATGGGCTGACCCAAAATGCAGGAGAGTTGGCGTTGAGAAACCTAAGCTAGAGTTACTCTTCCAGAGTTTTCCTGCACATGGAGAGAGCAGATTCTATCTGGAAGTTTTTATGAGCAGTCCCTTCCACAACTCAGCACTCAGCACCTCACCCCCATTGTCAGTCAGTACACAGGAGTGAGTGCATCTGTGCTCGTTACCTAAGTCCCCCTTCTCTGTCAATCTCCTACATTTTTGTTTCTTTTAATTCTACTCAGTACTTCTGATGCTCTTGAAATTGGGCTCCAGGGTCAGGCTGATTAGGACTATCTATGACTTACCTGAGATATGTAATTTAACTGCTCTAAAATTCATGGTCCTCATCTTTGAAATGGATATAACAACAGCACAAATGTCTTTGAGGTGGTTTGGAGGGTTTAATGGGACCATTCATAGGAATTGGAGTGCATGGGCAGATGGGACCTACTCAATGTATGTCTGACATTGTTGTTACTCTGAGGTTCTTATTTTGCCTGTTAGCTCTCCCCCCCCCCAGTTTTATTTCTTGGAAAAGCATCTGGGATAGTGGGGGAGGGTGAAGATCCTGGAGTGAGATTCCTAGAGTTCCATCCCAGCTCTGCTGATGTGCAGGGTGTGTGACCTTGGACAAGGGACTTCACTGGGTCTGTTTGCTCATCTGCTGGGAGGGATAATAACATGATTTCATATGCTTATAATGCTTAATGTAATTGTAGGACACTTAGTAGGTAAATGTGAGCCACCTACTCCTTTTGCTATTTCTGAATCTTCCTGGGTATCGGCAAATGAGCTTTTACGAAGATTCTCACACAGAATTTGCTTGAGACTGATTAGGCAAGATGATCTGTCAGCTCCAGGTGATACGGAGTCTGAGACTGTGCTGCTCTTCTGCAACATGCGTGGGAAACCTCAATAAAGAGACTCCTTTGGGGGTCTGAGTGGGATTCAGTATTGAGAGCACTGTGACACTCCTGGCCTGCAGGAGGTAAAGACAAAAGCAGATTTGCTTCATTTCTCTGTAAGAGTTAGCAAGTAAGACAGGGGCGCTTTGAGGACAACATAGGAAGAAGAATAGTGTGTTGGAATCTTCCACATGGCCCTCCAGACCCCTGTCCAGCCTGCTTCAGCCTGCTCCTGCCACAGAAGTCTGGACCATGTGGACCGCATCACTGGGTTCCACCATTTGTGAGCCTTGGCTGGTGAGAGAGAGGAGAGTGAGGTGGGGGAGTTTATTTCCCTGTAGCTTCACTGTGAGGTGGCTGATCTCCCAAAATCATAGCTTATATCCAGGCAAGTCTCTCTCTTCAGCATCCTGCCAATTCTTCCTTCTCTTTTTTCTGGAAGCCCAGGGAGTAACAATTCTCCCTTGGGCCCAGCCCCAGGATACTGCAATTTCCTTTGTTGCCCATGCCCTGCCTCCATCTTAACAAGTAATCCTTTTATTAAATGAGCCTCAGATTATCCAAGATAAGGATGCCAGCTATTTTTTGTCTTGGGGCATGAAAAACAATACCCTGGAAGTAAAGCCTTAGTAGAAAAGCCTCGCTCTAACTTTGTCCTGGTCTCCTGTCTCCCACTCCTCCTCCTCCCCAAAGGCAAACCAGAGAAACTAGAATTCTCCTTACCACCACCTTGGTGGGTCCTTGAGACAAGAATCTCTTTTCCTTAAAGATTTTAAGATCTCACTCTAACTTTCCTGCTTTTCTGTCTAAGAGTTGGCCATAAAGTTCTCTGACCTGCCTTGTTTGGTTTAGGCCATTCCAGAAGGGGTCCTGCCTTAAACACAGAAAGAAAAAATCCACACAGAGAGGCCAAGATGAATCTGGACCCCTTGTGAGGGGCTCTCAGTCTGTCACTGTTCTCTCATACCCTTCTTGGGCAATCACATTTCTACATGGCTCTCCCTGCTTTGCCAAATCTAAAACAGGTGCATAAAATAGGTGGTTCAGTCTGGTTTTTGGTCTTCATCTGAAAGCTCCTGCATCTTATAAGATCATGATCAATACATCTGTGATATTCTTCTTTGATGCTTTGTTATAGGGGTGCTGAGCATGGCCCTTTATAATGGGCAGGAAAGGCATATCCTTTTTTCCTGCTTCAACACTTGCTAGCACTTTACCTATACTCCATCCAGTATTTTCTTGCAAGTTCCTGGTTCCCTTTGTGGTGGTGTGTATTAAGGGTGGTGTTCCCTTTGTGTGGTGGTGGTGTGTATTAGTTTGCTAGGGCTGCGGTCACAAAGTACCATCAACTGTGGCTTAAACAACAGAAATCAATTTTTTTGCAGCTGGGGAGGCCATAAATCTAAGATTAAGGTGTTGGTAGCATTGGTTCCCTACCAACCTTATTGTGTCTTCATAATAGACTTGTGTCTTCATTTCTTCTTCTATTTCTACTTGTCTATGTTCAAATCTCCTTTTCTATTAAGGATTCTGGTTATAGTAAGTTAGGGCCCACCCCAAAGACCTCATTTTAATTTAATGACCTCTTCAAAGACCCTAGGTCTAAACACGATTACATCCTGAGGCGCCAGAGGTCAGGACTTCAACATATGAAACAGGCAGGGGATGGGCACAATTCAACCCCCAAGATGGTGGGTGAGAAATGGGAAAGTGACCACTGGGCAGGAATGAGTCGTAAAAGGCCCTGGGTGGGTACAGCAGCATTCACAAAGGGGAGGTCCCTGCTTTTGAGGAGCTCAAGTTCTAGTGGATGGGGAGCCAGAGCGAGAGACATATAGACCACAAATCAACAAGAAGAACCATTCCAACATGACAGATACTGGAGAGACACAGCGACCAGGCTGAGTGGACCTCACTGTGGCTGAGATGGCCTTTGAGGATGAAGCTGGGAAGCTGAGACCCAGATGACACAGAGCAGTCACCACTTGAATACCTGGGCATTCTTGGCAGAGGAAGAGTGTACCAACAATAAGCAATGAAGTGTTTTTGTCCAGGGACCAACCTTTCCTGGAGAGCAAAAAGGGACTTGGAGGGCACTGGAGAGACCTTCTGAAATCCAGATTAAATCAGCTCCGTATGTGAACTCTGCCTTTTTTGCCTCCCTTTGGGGCCTGCCCACCAGGTGGGCACCCAGAGGAACACGGGGGCAGAGGCTCAGGAGCAAAGCTGACGATCTGCCCCCTGCTCCAGTGATCTGGGGGTGCAGGATGCGACATGTGCTTTGGTGTCAGAGATGACTGCCAGTCCCTGTAAACCAATAGTGATTTCCCCTGAGGTCCACTGTGCAGCGAAGATTACCATGCTTGAACCTGGCTCATATTAAAGTATTAATCTACATTTAAAATGTTGCCATTGTGTCCACGGGGATCTCTGCTCCATATGTTCGCAGGAGCTCTGAGATCTGCAGTGTTTGATTTTGAGTGTTTGGAAATGAAGGCTAAAGGTGACTCAGAACAAAGCGAGTAAGTAGCCATGCAAAGTGAAGCTGCCCTCAGTAAATATTGACTTCCAGAAGGTGCTCTTCCCACACAGTATTAGAGGCTGTCAGGTTCAACAGACCCCAGAGACCATCTCCCCCAGCTGCTTCAGTTCTCTCCATTTAAACTCTTCCCTTCCCTCCTTCCTTCCTCTCTCCCTTCTTCCATTTTTGCCAATAACGTACTGCATTGACTACCTGCCTGGGTTTCCTATTACTGCTATAACAAATTACCACAAACTCAATAGCTTAAGTCTACACTAATTTATTATCTGACAGTTCTGGAAGTCAGAATCCAAAATGAGTCTCCCTAAGACCAACATGGAGATGTGGGCAGGGCTGCACTCCTCCCCAGGCTCCAGGTGAGAATCCAATTCTTTGGCTTTTCCTACTGCTACAGGCTGCCCACATTCCATGTCCCTGGCTCCTTCTCGACAGCCACTGTGGCCAGTCAAGTCTTTTTTATGGACTGCCATTATGATGTATGTACTTCTGCCTCCTTCTTTCATTCAGGTAGTCCACAATAATTATCACACCTCCCAGTCCTTAACTTAATCACATCCAGCAAAGTCAAAGATAAGGTGATGGGTAAACTTGATGGTCAACTTAATTGGCTTGAGAAACTCTTTGACAAGCACAGCACACTTCTAGGTATGCCTGAGTGGGTCACAGGGGTGACCCTGGAGACTATATTTGGTGCCTTGTTCCTTCCTATCTGGAGCTTTCTCCTTGTGTTTTGAAGTGAGAAGCTTTGTTTCACTATGCACTTTTGCCATGACATTCCTGACTTGAAGCCAACTTACCATGAACTGACTCCTCTGAAACCATGAACCTAACTTTAAACTATGAGTGTCAGGTATTTTGTCCCAGCAACAGGAAGTCTGGCCTATGAATATAGACAACATATTCACAGGTTCTGGGATTAGTATGTGAATATCTTTTGGGGCCATTATTGTTCCTATCCCACCCATCCCACCCATCGCTTGGAATTTAATTTCTCTAATCTATATTCTTTTCCAATACTTATATTGCTTATACACAGAGATCAACACTCTAGTTAGTGCTTAGTTGGAAAGTTACTGATTTAATGTCTGTCTCATTTCTAGATGGAAAGCTCTCTAATGGAGGAAAGGCTAGATATTTTGATCATTCTACCATTTTCTCAGAACTTCTTAGCAGCCAGGGTGTGTTGGATTGATAATGGGTGGTCAATTTATAACACCCAACAGAACTGAGTAAGCGTGGTGCTGGGTGTGGGAGGCTCACCTGAGGGTTGTTGCCGGAAGCATAAGAGGCAGAACAAGAGAAGAAGAAGTAAGGCTGTTGGGAGCTGAAGAAACCTGTTGAAAGCTGGTAGAAGCTGTAAGGAGCTGTTGGTTCTTTTGGAGGAGCTTGTCATGCTGGCTTTCCTGATGAACTTGGCTGTTTTCACCCTCCAAGGAGCTCGGGACCTTGTTGGCACTGAGAATAGCTTTGGTTCACTTTGAGTGAGCTCTGGTCCTCATTTTGAGCATTGTTTCCTGGCTCCAGTGTAGATCCCTCAGCCTGCTAGTACAGATCCTTCATCCCACTGCCACAGACTTTCTAGATTCCACCACAGACCTTTGGGCCTTCCCAGTGCAGATCCGTAAAACAGGCCTGAATGAGACATTGTCGTGGGCTCTGGGCCTCCAGTTAGATTTGTGGGAGGTATTGTTATGGGCTCTAGGTCTTCAGCTGGACTCACGCAAGACATTATTGAGGGATCTAGGCCCTCAGCTGGATTCTTGGTCTACAGTGTGTGGATAGATTTCCTGTACTCTCTTGTGTATGACTCTTTGGGTGACTATTATAAATAATCTTATAAAATATGTGTCCTGTATTATATTGTTTCTCCTTGCAAAATAACCCCCAAACCACAACATAGGAGAACAAATGAAGAGTGTGGATAAGAGAGGAAGAAGAGAAAACAATAGCTAACATTTAATGATCACAAAGCATTCTAGCAGTGTTCTAAGTACCTTTAACCTATGTAATCCACACACTGTGAAGGACAGGCTGCCATGCAGAAGGCATAGTGGGCATTTGAAATCCACAGTCTTAGCTAGTATGTCATGGAAACACACTTAAACATAATTTGTGTGCTGTAACAGAAGTCTCAGAAACAGAAATGAAGAAGAAGGAGAGAGAGAGAGAAGGAGGGAGAGAGAGAGAGAGAGAGGAAAGTTTCACAGAACTATAAGGAAAGACTTTCCAGAGGATGTAATGACAGAACAGGGACATGCATGATCCTATTTATGGAAGTAGGGGGGTGTGCCAGGGTTGGGTGGGTAGAGGAGTGAATTTGGGTGTTTTACACAGAGGGCACTGTTAGCCAAGACCCAGGTAGGAAATGGCTTGTTGTTTTCTAAAACTGAAGGGAATCCAGTACTGTCAGAGCTTAGGTGGTAAAGGCAAGGCACAGATACGAGAAGGGGCTGAGAAGGGATGTGGGAGTGCCATTTCTAACGATGCTGAGAATAGTGTAAGCTGTACCTGGGCTTTGGACATGGTCCCAAGGAGAATGTGAAGCTGTTGGAGGGCTTTTGATGCTCAAAATCATTTTGTTCACCATGTAAAGGCAGGATTGCAGGGTTGGGGTACTGAAGGCGATGTGACCAGTGGAGAATGTGAGTGGGAATCCCATGCTAAAGGCCAGGGAGTTTGTGGTTCCAGTCCAGGGCACTCTAACTTGGGCACTCGAACCCCTCAAAGGCCTCCTGTGCACCCTCAAAGGTACAGCTGTTGGAGTAGCACCTGGTATTTGGAATGAAGAAATGTGAACTCTAGTCTGCTTCAAAGTCAGAGGAAGGAGTGAGCCAGAGAGAAATGCATTTAATTCTAACTCACAGCCACTTCCTTCAGGAAGCTTGCATTGTTCCACTCACTCATAGTTATTCCTCCCTCCTGTGAACACCACCCACTCATATTTCCACCACTCACATTCATACAATCAACATATACAGTGGTACCTTGGTTCTTGTTGTTAATTGATTCCATCAAAGGCTGAGTACACAAACATGTATCACACACATTTTTTTTGACTGGGAAGTATAGTGAGTCACGAGGCAATAGACAAGTTCTAGCTTGCAAGTTAAGTATCATACAAAAGACAAGTGTCAGGACAGAATTTTCAAGTCACAATATGTCATGTGGCCAGGTGTGGCGGTACATGCCTGTCCCAACACTTGGGAAGCTGAGGCAGGAGGATTGCTGTGAGTTTGGGGCCATCCTGAACTACATAGCAAGACCTTGTCTCAAAAAACCAAAAAAACATGGGTCAAGTACCAAATTCAATGAGTTTCAAAGCAGTCAAGTACCAAGCAAGATATGACTATTTTGTTGAGTATGTATATACACAAAGAAATTTTTTAGACAGCTCAGTAGAAGTGAAAAACCCTGACTTTTACCCTGTGGAGTTTATTATCTAGTGGGAAAATAACATAGGAAACACACACATGCACGCACGCACACACACACACACACACACACACACAGAGTGTAACATGGTTTTAAGTGTGGCAAGCCTCATAATGAAGTTTAGGGTGCTCTGAGATGGTGCGATGGGAAACCTGATTGTTTCCCATCTGGCTCTAGTCCTTTTCCTTTTCTTGTACAAACTGGTTATGTGGCTTTGAAGTTTCTCCCATGACAGCAAAGTATATTTTCACAGCCCCTTGACCTCAGACTTTGCCATGTGACTGGCTTGGGCCAGTATGAAGAAGTATGGGTGACAGTGACCCAGTTCCAAGCATAGGCCTTCAAAGGTCTTAGTGTGTTCTCATTTGTCCTTTTGTGCCTCTGACTACACCTTGAGAACCTGTCTTGCCAGCCAGCTGGCCCCATGAGGAAGAAGAGAGATGTGTAGGGCAGCGCCATCCTTGTTAAGATCCCCAACAAAGAAGGGGTAGGGGCCAAGTCTGGTTGACCTCTCAGGCCTGAGGTGAATGAAAGAGCCTGGCTGAGGTCAGCGTTGCTTCCCAGCCAGTCCCAACCTGGGCCAGCTGACTTGTAGCTACTTGTACATTAGGAGTTCCATAAATGCTTATGGTGACAGCTGCTGACATTTTGTGGCCATTTATGTGCAGCAATATTGTCTGTCATTAACCAGTACACTGATTTAGTCTGAACATCCTATGGCAGGATTCCCTAAAGAAATAGCATCTCTGTGAAAGCTAAGCCAAGCTGAATAAGGAAGAGATGGGAGAATTCCAAGCTAAGAGAGCAGAGAGAGCAAAGTTTCTGAGGTGGGAAAAATGTAAATATTTGAGAAACTGAAAGAAATCAGTCATTTCTGGGGTTGACCATGTGGAGATCTATGGGTGACCAAGCATGGTGGAAGAACACTGTCAAGGAAACAGAGACCCATACTTTGCTGCTCTTACATGGCAGAAAGCAAAATGAATATGCTGTAGCTTTGTGCATTTTTGATGTTCCTAGTCCCGTAGTAATCCATCTGGGAAAAGGACAACAACTTATTTGTCGTATCTCCTCTCATCCTAGCAGAGCAACACCCTGTACCACCGCCCAACATCTCCCATGAATGAAGGGGTTCCGCTCATGAAAGAGGTGCTGAAGAACAGCTCCTGAGCGGTAACTACAATTTTTCTTGGCTATTAACAACACTATTGTTTGAAACAGGAGGCCCCTTTGTTTTATCCCATCACTATTTCCATGTTGAGATATATATTTTTTTGGTACCAGGGATCAAACTCAGGACCTTGCACTTACCAGGGAGGCACTGTGCTGCTGAGCTATATCCCCAGCCCATGTTGAAATTTTTGTTTCCTCATGGTATTTACTCACTATTTGAGGTTATATTTACACAACTATTTTTAGTATCATCTCTTCCACTAGACAAGGACTGTATTTTACTCATGACTGTATCTTTAGTGCCTTTGATTGTACCTGACACAGAGGTAGATGCATAAAAAATGTTTGTTGAATGAATACACAATCAGCTGGTAAAACAATTCATGCTTATGAGCTAAAAACATACAAATGAAAAGTTAGAAAGTGTATTAATTATCTGTTGGTTCAGTACAAAAGTAGGACAAAGGTTTCTTACATGGGATGGAGAGAATCCAAGGACAGAGCAAAAGGAATGGTGAAACACTTATGACCCTTATTATGATAGGTGAGATCATTTTATGTAATGAAAACGTAGGACTTGGGCATTCTAGCACCTCAATATTATAGCCTTATACTTATAAAATGATTGCTATTTTATAATACTCCTTCCTATACTAACCTACATGGTACTTATTCCATCTCTAAGATATATATGTATATAATATTGTGTGTGAATTATTATTTCCTTTTACAGATAAGAGGGTTAGTTTGGTATAGCATAATTTGCTGAAATTGGTTTAGGCATTTTGTTTTCTACTTTATCCATATTTCTGTACAACATGGCTGCATTATAAGAGTCCTTGAAGAGAAGGCAGGTGAGGGTAGACATAATTTGAGGATTTGTATGCCAGATGGGTTTGTCTTAACTTCTGTGTGTGCACAAGGAGTCCTATAGGACTGAGCGTCTGCCTGCATCTGTAGTCTCTTTCCTGATCTTTTCCCTGGCTCCTGAACTAAAGCTACTTTGTCTTTCCTGATCAAATTCCTTCTTGATACTGGGATTACAGGTGTAGGCTACCACACCTGGTCTCCTTAGGTTTTTAAAAAGCATAATATCCTGTAGTTAAGGGGCTATAATACTTTGTTAGTTACCTATTGCTATGTAACAAAACACAGCTGAACTAGACTGTTTTTAAAAGCCAACTATTTTATTTGCTCATAGTTCTGTAAGGACTGCAGTGGGATATGTTTAGCTGGATGATTCTGCTGGTCTCACCTGAATTAACTCATGAAGTTGCTGTCACCTGGTGACTGGACTGAGTCTGGGTGAGGCAAGAGCTGCTTGTGCTGAGTGTTGCTTAGACCTCTCCTTGGTTCTCTCATCTGCAAAGATGATGGCAGTCTCAGGGCAGCAAGCAGGGTGACCATCCATACTAGTTTACTTGGGACCATCCCATTTTTAGGCAAATCAGGATGGTGGTCATTCTAGCTGCAAGAAAGAGAGTGGAAATCACAAGGCCTCTGAGATCTAAGCTTAGAAGTTCTACAATGAGAGTTCTGTTGCTTTTTCTCTATGACACATTCACAAGGCCGTCCCAGATTCTCTAACCCCTTGGTTAGAGAAATAGACCCCAACTCTCAACTGAAAATGCCCCAAGTGCATACATTGCAAGGAAAGTAAGACCACAGTCTTAGAAATGAAAGTAACACTTTTTTGGTAATTGAAAAAATATGAAAAGTAAGGAAACACTGGGAGAGTCCTCACTAGCCAAATGTTGAGTGACCCCTGTACCTCCATTTCTTAATATGAAGATCATAGACTTTATTTTATATACATGCATAACCAAAGACACCTCTCTCTCTGAAAAACACCTTGTGGTAAACAGATTAGGCGAGATGTGGAATACTCCGATAAAGGAGAGGCTTCTTGAGGAGGACAAACCTTGTACTGAAATGTTAACAGTCTAAAGAATTCTATTTCAAGAGTAAAACTGATAACATGTTTGTCCAGTAAAATATCTGGGATAATACAACTTTACACTAGCATCATGTTTCCACTACATACCAAGCACTGTTCTAATAGAAGCGACTTACACCTAAGAGTACATTTAAACCTCACATCAACAGACAGGAAACTAAGGCTCCTAACTTTCATTTTTCTGGGGGTTTCATTGCTTTTTATAATTAGCAGTTTGGAATAGTAACCTAAGGGTCTATTTATTAAGGAGGCTGGCAAGAAAGGCCAACTCCGGGCACCTTTGAGAAGCCCGGAACCAAAGTTCATAGCTCGGGTTCCCACTCAGGCCAGAGTAGCAGCTACTCTTGCGCAGGCGCAGTGGGGTAGTCAGCGCCAGCCTCTGGGTCCGCGCCAACCTAGAGTAGATCTCTGGTCCTGCATTTCCAGGGTCAGGCCGACCTCTCCTCACCCCTGACCGTGGCTGTCAAGGTGGGCGAGGGGAGGAGGCGGCCGAGAGGGTCCGCGGCGCGCGGAGGGAGCGGTGGGGCGGGAGGATGGGACCAAGAGCAGGGTTGGAAGATGTGAACCCGGAAAGGCCCCAGGTGCCGATGGCTGTGTACAACTAAGATGCCGAAGAGTGCCCCAGACCGAGAGGAAAATCATCTCAGCTCGCGCACACACTTTATAGATGGGCACACTGGGCTCCATACCCTCCGGGAGCCCTGAGGCGAGCTGTGAGCCGCAGTTTCCCATCACTGCAGGGAGATGCTCACAAGTGCTGCCTGGCTTTTGTTCAGTGATATTAGCTGCACTCTTAGACGCTGTGCTAAGTGCTTCTTATTCACAAGGTTATTGTGGGGAAATCAAGTGAGAGATGCCTTTGGCAAGCTTTTAAGGATGTTATAAATGCGAAGTGTTATGAAAGTTTGAGCTTTATGTAATTGTAGTTGATTTTTATCAAGAAAAAGAGGTCAAGCTTTGCAGTTTCCTGGCCTCGGGACATCCCACTGTCCCTACCTAGATCCATTCCTTGCAAATGGATCTAGGTAGTCATTGGTTCGATGCAAATAGGAAACTGTGATATTGCCCTTGCTATGCTTTGCAGCGTTAAGACCCCTTCAAAAGGGACTGATGTTTGTTGGTAATATGTAGCTGCTGTAAGTATAGTTCTCTGACAAGTCTAGAATGTATTTAAATTTACCAGTTAATTTGGCAGAGTTGATATTGTTGATGTTGAAAATGGAACATTTGCTTCTCTGCAAATGCTTGCTTCTCTGCTTTCCCCGCTTTATTTGATAAAAATCTAGTAATGGAGGGCGAAGCGTGGCATCCTCTTCCCCTTTTTCATTCACAAGGCCCAATGCTTTGTGGACAAATGTCATAGCATAATGCTATCTTTATTTTCTAATAATGTAATACATTTACAATAATGAACATGGGCAACGTTCTGTGCGAAGCCTTTGGGCCGTGAGAAAATGACTATTTAGGGTCTCTTAAGACTCTCACAATATTGAGTGTTGAGGGGAAAGGATGTAGTGCAGGATCAGATACCAGTAGAGTTAAATTAGGACAAAAGAGGATTTCAAAGACAACTTCCTTTATTTTATCAAAGCCACTAGATATTTTACCCATAATTTGCATCATGTCTTTTAATGGATCGCACATTTAGAGCCAATGTTACATGCTTTCCTAGACCCTTAGTTGTCGTGAAAAAGACCTTAAGTGCTCTACCTGTGTCTTGTCCAGTACCTATCACACAGACAGGTCAGCTGACTTTCAGAACATATTCCCAAAGCTCCTGTGTGAAGCACATAAAAGGAGAATTTCTGTTGGTGTTGAGGCTTTGGAATTCACTGTCCTGTCCCCTAAACATGCATTCCTGATTCAGCGAGGTCCAGCTGGTCCTCTAGAACTTCCTGAGTACCTTTATTATATCGACAGTCTCTATCTTTAAGCTGTAGCATTTACAGTCAGCAGCTCTTACCTTGACATTTAGTCAAAGGCCACACTGCCTTCTCAGTTGAACAGGGGCTGGAGGACTATGGGCAGTAAATGAGGAAGTTCAGTTTTGAGAGATACATACACTTGAGTTTGAATTCTGGACCCACTGCTTATTGGCTATGCAACTGAAAATCATAGACCTCAGTTTCTTCAGCTATCACGTGTGAAACCTATCTTTTGCAGAACTGTTACTCATAGGCATGTAGTAGAGTTAAATAAAATAATATGGGAAGTACCTACATTCTCTTTGTCCTTCCACCCTTTTATTTTCTCTTTCCAGGTTCATGAAGTGTGCCTAGAGGTTCTATTTAATACTTGTTGAATGGAGGAATATTTGTCACCTCCTTTTGAATTATGAATATGGACTTGATGTTCTTTTCACCCAGAGTAGACTAGATAAGTTTCTTTTCTCAAGAAGTTTCAGTCTTTCTGGGAAGCTAGGGATTTCCACCTCTTATCTGTGTTTCCTTTATCCCAAAAAGTAAACCTCTTAAAATTGGAGTTCTTGTGGGTATAGCCCTGATCACCTTTTTGCTTCTCACTCTGCTTGGATAAGCTCATCCACCCCTACGGCTTTAAAAACTCTACACAATAGATTCTCAGATTTCTATTAGAGGCTGGACTTTTCTCCTAAACCTCAAACATATCTAACCATCTTTGAATAAATGCACTTATTCTAAAACTTCCTCAAACTTAACTTCCCTGCAGAAAGCTTCCTCCAAACCTTCTTGCTCTTCCTCCAGGATTGCCTATTTTCACAGAGTGGTTGAATCCATATTTCTCTGGCCACATCTAATAAATCACTAAGTCACATGGCTTCTGCCTACAAAGGGTAGCTGATGGGCCGGGCATGGTGGCACACGCCTGTAATCCCAGCATTCAGAGCCAAGCTCCTTGAGGACAGCTATCACTCAGGAGGCTGAGGCAGGTGGATCTTTGCGAGTTTGAGACCAGCCTGGGCTACAAAGTGAGCTCAAGGCCAGCCTGAACTGTATAGCGAGACCCTGTCTCAAAAAGACAAAAAGACGAATAAATACAAAGTATAGCAGATTATCAAGCTGGGCATGGTAGTGCTTGCCTGTAATCCCAGCACTCCAGAGACTGATGCAGGAGTTTGAGGCTAGCCTGGGCTATATAGCAAGTTCAAGGCCAGGCTGGACTGCGTAGTGAGATCTTGACCCCCATACAGCAGCAAAACCCCTGAAATATAACTAATATCACCAAAGTTAAAGCCACCATGGTCTGTTCTCTGAACCACTGTGACAGTTCACCCCTCTAATCCATTTTTTTAAAATGTGGCATAACATGTGATCTTTTTAAAGTACAAAGCTGATCAAGCTACTTCCCTGATGAAAATACCCCAACGCATTCACTGGTAGGACTGGGTTTAGAGGCATTCCCAAGCTCTCGAACAGTGCATGTAAATTATTGCTGCTGACCTCTGATCCCAGCTCTCATCACTCCCCACCCGGTCACCTCCTTCCAGTCACACTGGCTTTTTCTTTGTGCATGGATGGTCACTTTTTCAAGAAGACCTTCCCTGTCCCTCATTACACATTTTAGGTTCCTTTAGGCCTTCTTATGAAAGGCTGACCTTTTAAAATTTTTTACACTGCTTAATTATAAATATAAAACTCTGCATAAATATTTGGTCATTGATTCATCCATGAGTTGGCAAGCTCCTTGAGGACAGCTATCACATATCACATCTCAGCACCCATACTGCCCATTAAAAAATGATTAGAGGATGAGAGCAGTCAAGCTATTTTATGACAGATGTCAAAACAAAAGCTGAATACAGTGAGTGTGATGTAAATTCAGAGAAAGGAGAGATCACTAGGGCAAGGAGGTGGGTGAGACGAGTTATTTCTTAAGGAAAAAGGAAGACCTTTTTAAAACTGAATATTCAAGGGATCAAGAGTGTATGAATTTTGTTTAAGGTAGCAATACAAAATAAATGTGAGGAACTAAGCTGTAGCCATCCTGTGGATGATCTTGGGTGCCAGGCTAAGGAATTTTTACTTTATTCTATAGGTAGGAGAAAGCTGTTGATAGCTTCTGAGCAAGAGTGGTGACATTTGAAATCGGTGGCATGAGAAGTCTGTCTGCAGACTCAGCTGTGAGCAGAACCATCTCAAATAGACGTCACTGGAAAGTCCAGGATGGACCCGGGACTCAGCTTTAGGCTTGGCTTCATCCAATAGCTCAAATGACATAACTAGTTTCTTCCTGGATCTTTTTGCTCTGCATCTTTTGGGTAGGCTCCTTTCCCAGGCAGGCTTTCTCATCACAGTAGTGAAATGGTGCGCCAGCTCTTGAATCACTTCTGTCAAGACTGAGATCTAGGGAACAGGAGGTCATCAACTTTTCTAGTGGCTCCAGTAACAGAGCAGGAATTGAGTCTGGGTGGCTGGGACAGGCAGGCCTGGTTCATGTGCACATCTCAAAAGAAGGCAGTGTGCCAAGTTGGGTAGGCCTAGTTTAAATCCACAAGCCCTACTTGCCTAGCTCAGGCTAGGGGCCAGCCCCAGTGTAACCACACTGAATGACAGCCAGGGAGTTGGGAGAGTTAGTTTTTCAAAGGAAAACAAGATTGCTACTAAAACCAGAGTACTTGGGGGCTGGCCTCCAAAACAAGTGTGGGTTACAGGAAGAAAGGTCAGCCTGGCAAAGTGGTGCCCCGGGAGACCACTGTTGAGCCTTTTCTGGATTCTGCAGTGGCTTGGGATTAGACTCTGCCACTCAGCTCTTTGCAACCATTAAAGCCTCACTTAGTGTTCTGCGGGCCACAGGTCCCCATCGATCTGCTGAATCATCTGAATGGAGATAAATCAAAAAGGGGACATGGAATTAGTATGGATCAAAGGTGCCTCAAAGGACCAGCTCCCATGTTGTTGTCTGTAAATCAGTCACGTTTTACCACTGAAGACCCTTATAGTTTCATTTTAGTATCTGTTTTCACAATGTAGTCGGGGAGAGAAAAGCTGCTAACGTGGCAGGATTGTTAAATTGTCTAGGCTCATGGTGATTTAATTCTTTTCAAATTTATGTTATAAAAATGGATTTTAAAGAGACCTGAATCTTTTTTTAGCCTTCTGATTTTTATTTCTTGCACAAATGCTAGCACAACAATAAAGGAAGAAAAAAGGGAGAATACTGTAACTGTCTTATTAGAGACAGACGGCCCCTGGCAGATGTATATGTATTGTCTTCAATGTATCTTGTATTCTCTAAATGCGGTCTTGCCAAAAAAACAACAACAACAACAAAAAAAAACCCCTCATTCTGGGTTTTTTTTAACAACAATAAGAGGTATGTTATGCAAAGCACAATAGCTTTGTTAAAATTTTTAATTCTTGATCAGACAAGAAAAACTATAATCCTTAATTTCTGCAGTTTAAAGTAGTTCGTGGAAGGTGGGGATAAAAGAAAGGAATCTACATGTTTATTTCTCTTGTCTGTAGTCATTTTCTGTGCTGTGTAGTCTCATAGGTGAAGGAAATGCAGCTTCCAGACTGTTTTTTTCTAGTGTAATTTCCTGAGGGCTTGCTGGGTCACTGAGCTTCTGAAAACCCCGTTTTACCCAGAAGGCATTAAATACATGGTTTTTTATTTATTTGTTGGCAGTGCTTGGGATCAAATCCAGGCCCTTGGTCATGTTAGGCAAGTGCTTTACCACTGAGCCACATCCCCAGGCCCTAAATATATGTTTTTGATTGTGGGTGATGAATTATTTTCTTGTGGCCTTGGCTGACAGAGGAAATTGGCTGATATGGGACCATTTTGTGGTAAGATTGTCTTGTCATCTGATGAACTGACCCACTTTGATATCATTTCTTTTTCCATTTCTTTTTAACCTGCAGCATTTTTCAGTCTTTTAAACAATTTATGGTCTATTATTTTAATGTGATTGAAACAAACCATCTTGAATGCTATCATCTTAAGACCATAATTGAAAAAACATAGCCTTTCCAGGTCTGGAAAGGACGAGTATTTACAGAGCCTCTGGACATCAGTAAGATCTGACAGACACAAAGGTGATAAGCTGAATGAATATGGTCTATCATGCGTTGCAGAGTGTTTTGTAAATAGGGAATTAATAAGTGAATCAGATCTGAAATAATGGTGTTAAACATTGGTGACTCCCACTCAGGTATTTTAAGGACTAAGTCAGCCATTCTTAACCCCTTTTAAAATGCAAGGTACTAGAATATGACAGGTGGTGACCCTGAACCATTATCTGTCCCCTTTGGGTTCATTTGCATAATACACACATAAGCCAGTACAATCGACATTTATCAGCTCATGCCCTTGAAAATTAATAGAGCCGTTTCTGAATGCTTAGCCTGCCTCTGCAACACAGAGGCTCCAGTCAGCTGATTCTCTCTCCTTTCCTCTTCCTATGAAGATGCTCCTGTCTTGCCTGCCTAGCAAAGCAGAGGGAAACGCTGTCTCTGTCAGTAGACCTCTTCCTTCAGTGCCTCTCCATGGCGCCCTGTGTTCCTCCGAGTGAGCCATGTTCTTTCTCCCTTTCATCTAGTTTTCTGGAAAATTGAAAAACCATTACCAGCATATGAAAGTCTAAGCTCTTAAAAAAAAATACTTGAGTATTTAACCCCATAATGACGATGTATTGATTATACACTACAAGTACCTGAAGTGTGGGAGAATCAGTCTAAACCTTATTTTTCATTTAAATCAGGGCGATTCTCTACTTCTGTGGGTGCTTTTGTCAGGTGAAGACAACGAAGTAGATCACATCACTCTCAGTTCTCCTTAATTGCCCTGTACCTACCTGTGTCTGTCTTGCTCTTTCGGGATGTGGGGCTCTAACTGCAGCCTTCGCTCTCAGCTCTGCTTCTCAGGGCCTTCCACTTCTCAGCACTGTGCAGCCTGTGCTTTGCAAGTCAGTCCCTGTTCTGGGTTGGAAGTGGGCAGTTCTTCCCCACAGTACTCTCTTCTGTCAGCTTCGAGTATTTAAAGTGCAAACGTGGTTGGCAGCAGCAAATGTGCTGTTGTACACCCACTGTTGCTCATCCTTATTAGCTGTCTTAACTTCCAGGCACATTGCCAGGGGAGTGCAAGTCCTAGTCCTGCTGCAAGTGCTGAGAGCTGGGTGTGCTCTGTCTTCACTCCCCCTGGGCAGCAGCTGGTTCCTCCCCCTTTCCTCTTGTGCAGCTCTTCAACCCAGTTTAAGGAAGTAACACTCCTTTGGTGCCTCTGCCGGGAAGGCTCTCAGCTTACTGAGGAACACCATTTATCAGTTGCCTGTCATGTACATCCTGTCCACTGTCTTTTAATCCTCACATCACCTCTGGAAGGAGGCATGGAGTCAGAAAGGCCTGAGTTTGAATGCTGATGCTACCTTTCCCCAGCTGTGTGACCGGAAGTACCTCAGAGTGAGCTCTCTGATTTTTTTTTTTTTTAATTTTCCAATTGTATAATGAAGATAACAATACCCTCTCTATAGTGCTGTGAAATTTAAGTAGGGCATTTGACCTAAGGCCTTTGGCACAGTGCCTTGGCAAGTAATACGTGCTTAATAAATACTGTGGAGAATTTGATCTTGTCCAGGTTATTTGATTTATCCAGACTACTTGATGAAATAGGGCTGTAAATTAAAATTTTTTGAAATCTACTTTTCTTCTTTTCCTTTATTAGAAAAGATACTGTGTGAGTGCCAGAGCACCATGAAAAAGAAATTGGAGCCCTTGGTTACTTTGGCAGTGAGCTATGCAATTAAATTCCAAGGCTAATAATAAAAAATTATAATATGATAGCTAATATCTGTTGAGTACTCACTATATGGGTAGTGTGTATTAGGCAGTTGGCACCCGTTCTGAAATCTTTTTTAATGGTGTTCACCGAAAGTCAGTTATTTGTCTTTTCCATTTTTTTTTTTTTGCTATTTCTTTGTATCACAAATACTATTATTCTACTTAACAGTTTTCTTTAAAATCGACTCACCTTATTTAAATAAGTGTATTTTAAGGTGAAAGTTGTTACTACCCTGGTAAAGCCCGCATCATTGACCATAAATAGAAGATGCCTAGGGAAATATATACAGTTAAAGCCATGTTGTCAAATTCTAACTAGGTATCACTCTGGACCTGAGGCCCAATCTCTGTTAAAAAGGGGATTAGTAAGTGTCAGAGAAGCCTTAATGGTACACTGGAACCAAGCAGGCATTATTTCCTTACTGGAACAACTGAAAGAGGCTGGGAAAAGAACACCATTCCCATGTCACTTAGTGACCTGTCCATATACTATGTAAATAATTTCTCAAGTCTTCATTTTATGCTGAGGGAAACACTGCCATGTGACAGCTGGTAAGGAATTCTTCGCAGTTTTTTTGATGGGACTGAAATTCACAAGGGTCACCTAATTTACCTAACGGTAAACACCTAATAAGTAGTGTAAATAGGGTTAGACTTGAGGAAGGAAACACAAGGTCAATGTCAACTCTCAGTAGACTCCATGACGGGGCCTGACCAGGAGCATGCATGTTGTGTTATCCTGAATTTTCTGTTACAGTTTCATGGTCACTAAACTCATGGAACTGCCAAGATTTTCAGCAGCTGAGAAACTGACAGCTTTGGGGAAGAGGTGGCAGTTCCGGTGCCTAGAACTGGGCAGGAGGGAATCTTGGCAGTTGGCACTGGGCGCTCACTACAGCTTTGACCCTGAGCTGTGACCGTGCATTCAGCTGCCTCCCTGATTAAAGTGCTACTAGTTGGGCTCAGTGTAGGGTGGGGGGCTAAGAAGGTGCCACGAACCCAGGTTTCCCAGGCGTGCTGAAACCATCCACTGTAGGAAAATATTTCCTGCTGTAGAGACAGAAAATGTTGGGCACTAAAGTGGTGGTAAGCCCAAATTCAGATCACAATTATTCCATTAAGTTACTTAGCATAATAAGCTCAGGGAAACACTTACCTTTTTACACTTCAGTTTTCTAATCTCAGAAATGAGATGGTACCAGTATTGACTTCTAGGGTCGATTTGAGGATAAAATGAGCTGAGGCATGAATACCTAGCAGCGTGCTGGCTGCTCATTTTATGATAGTTTTTCTCTCCTCCCACCTCAGGTAGGCACATTTATGCCACTTTTAATCTTCCCTCTTCTCCCAGATCCCATCCCCCAAATTGGTATCTCCTCAAGGATATGGCTTGAAGCCTTATATTATATTGGGCTAGATGGTGAAAATATATCTTGCACATATTGGGACGGAAGTCCTCATTCCTCTTGCTGAGGCTGTTTGCAGCTGACACTGTCAGCCATGTCTCTTCTACTGAGCCCTTTTCTTAGTGCAGCACAACTGCAGGGCCATCCCCGATCCAGGCTCCCAGTAAGCTTGGCTGAGGCTTTCATTATGACTGCAGTGCAGCTAGTGTTTTCCTTCTGCCACATTGTGGACTCACTCGCCCACAGATGTGAGAGTTCTAGCCCTGGTGGGATCTTCATGTACTGTTTTTTTGTTTGTTTTTTTTCTGGTACCAGGAATTGAACTCATGACCTCGCGCTTGCCAGGCAGGCGCTGTGCCGCTGAGCTAAATCCCCAGCCCCTTCATATACTGTTATGGTTTAGATCTAAAATGTCCCCCCAAGTCTTGTGTGTTTGGAAGGTGGTTGGATCAGTGGATTCAGTCATTGATGAGGTCAGTAGCTTAATGTGCTGTTAAGAGGTGGCCCTGACTGGAGGCAGGTTACTAGAGGGTATGACCTGGAAGGGTGTACTGTTGTCCCTCGCTCTTCCCTTCTCACTCTGCTTCCTGGCTGTCATGGATTGAGTAGCTTTCCTCTGCTCTGCTTTGGAGCCAGCCGACCATGGACTGAAACTGAGCCAAACTAAACCTTTCCTTTAAGTTGCAGGTGCCAGTATCTTGTCCTAGGGACGAGAAAGTGGTTAATCCTATATATTCTGGCATCCCAGCATTTGTTGCATTAGCCTGCATTCTGTACACCAGAGATGGTAGAGAACAGTCCGAAAGGCAAGTGGCCTAGGTTAGAGTGTCACACTCTGCTGCTTACAGTGGTGTGATCTTGCGGATTAATCTCAAGAACCTCGGCTTTCTTATTTGTGCTAGGAGCATAGTAATATTATCAGAAGCCACGGCAACTGAGATAACCTAGGTCGTGCCCTTAGACTAGGGCCTGGCATATAGTGACAGGCAGCAACCTTGGGTATCAAAGTAGTATAGGCTGTTAAACATCCCTTCTTCATTTTCCCAGTCTCCTTGGATTCCTTGAAATCACACTGCCCCAGTTCACCTACTTTTCTCAACATTTGTCCTCTGTTTGCTTTGTTGGCTCCTCTTCCTACTTCATCTTCTATATTTAGATGTGCTTCAGGTTCTGTTCCTTTCCTGCTCCAAACTTTTTCCATTCTCCAAACTGCTAGTCAGTGGCCAGCAGGCCCTCGAGTCCCTTGTGTGAGTAGCCCTGCAGTGGGCGGTGTGTCTGTGAAGTGTGAAGTTCCTGGGGAGGATGGGATGACTTGTCATTTGCATGAATCCCCGAAGCAGTTCCCCTTTGCCCTGCTCCAAATGTCAGTCTGTCAAAGCTTTTGAATTGTGTTAGTAATTTTGTTGCAAGTTGTGCCCTTAATGAAGGGCACATGCCTGGTAATCGGTGCCACTGTCAAGGCTGATAATGCGGAGAAAAGAGGAGGTGGAGAGATGGGAAACTACAGTTGGAGGGTCTATGGTAAGAGGTGGGGTAAAGGAATTCTTCAGAATAGTAAGGGAAATGTGCCATTGTTCTCAGGGCTTCATTTTAAGGCAATGTTGATAGGGACCTTAAAACTACAATTGCTTACATCTAAAACTTCTAAGAAAGCATAAAAACTATAGAAGTTATATACCACTGTGGTAGTCACCTTGTGCTACTGTAATAGAATACCTGTGATAATCGATGATGAAAAAGATTTATTTTGGTTTTGTTTCAAAGGGTTCAGTCTGTGATCACTTGGCTCTGTTTCTTTGGGTCTGTGGTGACTCAGTACATCATGGTGAGAACACCTGGTGGCAGAGGCCTGTTCATCCAGTGGTGGCTGGAAAGCAAAGAGACAAAGTGAGAGGAAATGGTGTGGGGTCCCAGTATCCCTTTTAAGGGCTTGGCTCCCAGTGACCTTCCAAGAGGTTTCACCACCTCCCAGCCGTGCCATCGGCTGGGTACCAAGCCGTCAATACCTGGGCCTGGGTAGGACAGTCAAGGTCCAAACTGTACCAGCCAGCAATCCGAATGGACACAAAATCAGTTAAATGGGAAGAATAATTTCCAGTGCTTTATAGTGCAACACAGTGACTACAGCTAACAATCATTTACTGTATATTTCAAAATAGCTAGAAGAAAAGATTTTGATTGTTCGTTCCTAATACAAAGCAGTGATAAATATTTGAGGTGATGGATATGCTAATTACCCTGACATAGTTATCACATATTGTATACATTTAGGGAAATATCACACTGTGCCCATAAATAAGTAAAAATTTTATGTACCAGTTTTTTTTTAAAAGGAATTCTACCCATACCCTGTGTTTCGCATACAGTTGATCTGTAACACATCAATAAAAAAAATAATGCACAGGTTAAAGTTCAGAGAAATGTGGTTCTAGGCAAAGCAGAAGAGGAGAGGGGGCTGGAGAAGAAAAGATACTGTAGAAAATGGTGAGGAGTGGAGGAAGAGGGAACAAACACTCATCAATCATTATGGAATGCTCAGCACTTAGGAAGTGTTTTAATAGTCACAATAGCTCTGTAAGGCAAATGCTGTCCCATTTTACAGATAAGGAAACGAACAAAACCCTTCATACTCAGGATGGCTGACACCAACACCTGTTGGTTTAACCCCACCCCACTGATAAAGCTAGCTCTGGGTGAGGAGGAGGGCACTCTGATACCATAACTTTAAGGTGGTCTATAGTCAATTTCAATTTGTGTCGTGTCACCCTTATGACATGTAGAGACAGTGCCACAAGGCCATAACTAAACAAGATGTGTCACACTAATGATCTTCATCTGTTTATAACATAATACAGTGAAAGTTTTGTGAAAACTGTGTACCCCCATCCTTTAGTCCTACCACAGCACATGTATACAAGCCTCACGGTCCCTTTTAATTCAGAAACTTTCAGAGAGCTTCAGTTCTATTAATTTTCAATCCTTTGTGTCCACATGAATTGAACCTACTTACAACCTACTTTCTGAGTTTAAAAAACTCCGGAGTAGGGTGAGTTTGTAACTTGTGTGCGAAGGTAAGGCCATTCATTGGCCAGCCAGGAGCTTTCATCTCACGTGCCTGAGCAGTTTTGCTTATACAAAGAGCCACACCCCATGATTGGTTATTTGATGACCTTTTATAATTGCTGCAAAGGTAGGAAAATAAAGAGAAATTATTTTGAAGGAGAGAGTTTAGGAAAGAAATGAAGATGTTTTCTTTTCTTGTGCTTGATTTAAAAAGAAAAATCCTAACAGCTGAAATTTGGAACTTGTAGTTTTAAAGGTTTTGAAGAATAAAATTTCCAAGGCTTCACTTTGGACTTTTGTGCGTGTCTGACCTGGCTGCCATCCTACTGTCAGCTCAACTGAGCATGCTCACCACGCTTCATATTGGTGGTTGAAAATAATATGTAGCTGAAAAACCACCACCATTACTACCTCAAAATAAACATCTCAGACATGAAGCACTTTTAAAATGGAGTATGGGGTAAGATCTTCCTTTGCCCTCATGGTAATTTGCAAGGAATGATATCGGGTTTCCAATGGATTTTAAATTTGGAAGACCTTTCCAGGATTCTTCTCAGTTTCTTGGAGTCCAAGGGTTTCATAAGGTCAAAGAAAGTCATTCTAGAAGACATAGGAGGACACATGGAGCCAAAAGCATCTATTTTGCCTTCTCTCTTTCTTCCTGCCTGGGAAACATTTTCCAGTTACATTTCTGGGTTGCTCTTAAGCAAGTAGTTCTTTGTGTATTACTGCCCAGACTTTCTAAGTAAGCAGCAAAACCATTCGCTTCAGAAAGAAAATGTTCACAGGATTCTTTCTGTGTGGAAATTCACTTGCAAGCATAAAGTTTGAATCCTGCCTCCTGTTAATAAACCCGCTTCAACGTCCTACCTCCCTCACCTTCAGTTCTTAGTTCACACCCTTCTTAGGGTCTGATTTCAAATCACTTAATTAGGGCGCTAATTAGAACCTAATCAGGTTGCTAATGAAGTAGTTGACAGCCTAGATCAATTAAGAAAGGAAAAAGCATCGGTGGCCTTTTGTTTGTGCCTTGGACAGAAGATGACATTCTCTTTTTAATCGCTTTGAAATAGGCTTTGCTGAACAAATCAGCCTCTGTCATGCCCGCTTGGCTCCTGGGCACGTTACCTGTGCCAGCAAGACACTGCACTGCAGTACAGGGACACCTTCGGACCTTGGACAGCAAGGTTTTTCTTTCTTCTGTGCCTGATGTTTTTACATCTTATCCTTGTGAGGGGATTGTGCTGCCCACCCAACCTCACTCCCGAGCCCTCCACTTCAGGATAATAGCTATCAGTCCCCTCTAAGCTGCATTATTTCACTGGTACATGTCCCTTAATGCATATTTATCTATCTATCTGAAAAAGTAACAATGACCATTGAAACCGGAGAAACATTTGTTATAGTGCTTCTTCCTTTTTTGTGCTAATCTGAATTTTGGACTCTAGACACAGAACTCTAGGTTTTGATTATTTTTTAAAATAGAAATTACAGTGGAGGGTATATTCTTCCATTGTAGGCGTTACACAATACAACACGAAGTAGCTTTCTAGGTTTCAGTCATTTCACACACTATGGGAGGGTTATCGTGAAATTAGCCCTGTCTGCGAATAGAACAGAAGGACCTGATGATAGGAACCAGACCACAAGATAGAGAGGAAGATGGGAGGGGAGGGAGACTGGGATCTGAGGGCCTTAATGCTTAAAAGCGCCAGGAAGTAGTACATGTATATGTGAGTAGTTTAACAAAATACTTTAAAAATACATACCAAGCACCTACGGTGTGTTGGGCACTGTGCCGAGTGTGGGTTGTAGGGCAGTGAAGAAAACATGACTCTTTGGAAGACAGGCCATAAACAAATGCTGTAAATAAATGAAAGTGTGCACAATGCTGCAGAAGATAAATCTTGCACACTGCAGGCATGTCCTGCACAGACACTGCAGACTTCCCTGGGACCGAGGTAGAAGCGGAGAAATGAAGGTCAAGTAAGAGGTGACGGGGAAAGGGGGCAGTGCTGGCCTAGTGCAAGGGACATGGGGGGGAGAAAGACGCAGTATTGTTCTAGGAACTAAGAAAATTCTCAGCGCTGGAGGAGGGAGGAGGGAAGAATGGCATGAGTTGAGCCTGGAGAGGTGCCCAGTCACCCATAGCCTTTTAGCCATTCAAAGATTTTAGATGTAGGAAGCAAAAGGAGACTCATTCAAAGATTTTTAAGGAGGGTATTCTTATGATCAGATCTGTCATTTCTGAGTACACCAGCAGCCATGTATGGAACAGGTTATAGGAAATTTGGGAGGGAGGTAGAGGATCATCAAGGAGGCTTTCATTGTTATCCAAGTGAGTCAAAAAGTAGCTGAACTAGGGTGCTGAGGGCTGTCCCACAGCCTTCCTCTCCTTCCTCAACCACATCTCCCCAAGCCTTGAAGGACACTGGGGCAGCCCTGCCCTAGACACAGCCACCTGGCCTAAATTTAGGGCTCCCCTCTGCGTAGAATGACCTTGGATTCTGTTCTAAAGCTGCCTGCCGTGGCAGCCCCATGAACCAACTGGAGGCTCAGCTGCTTTGTGCCTAGAGATTGCTCCTGGAGCGCCCTAGGTTAGACAGTATCTGGAAAGCATTTATGACAGAGCTGCCCTACCCCTGGCCTGCTGCGTCAGTGTTCATGCCCCTCCCATCCTCGGCTTGGACGTTTATTTCACGAGCCTTCCATGAAATTGATCAAAATTGATCCTGCCTCCCAGGGCTGCTTTTCCCCTTAAATGTGCTTATTGCCCTTATCATACTCCGTCCTCAGCAGTCTGTTTACAAACCCTCCTCCCCTGCTAGACTTTCTCAAGGGCAGAAGCCAGGTCTTGAAATCTTAAAGCCAAGAAAATGCCTGACACAGTGGGCTTGTCCCATGAAAACATTCGCTGAATTGAATTAAATTACACCGAATCCAAGCTGGAAGGCGACTCAGTCCACGATGCCTCCTCGTGGACACAGAAGGGAGGCTACACTAGCTCATTATTGGCCGAGCTGCTTCTGGAATCCGGACTCCTGATTTCCAGTCCAGTTTTCTTAGGATGCTGTTTTCAGTACTCAGAAGCCCCAAAGAAGAGCTCACTGTGCTGAATAAATATGTAAATGTTCCTCTGCAAGCTGTAGGTGGCTCTCGCTGGTTTAAATGGTGCTATCTCAGTATCACCCACCAGGCCCACAGCATAAAGTAACTTTCTTTGGAGTCATTTTTCATAAGTACAAGTGTGACTCTCTGCTACTTGGCCTCACCACCTGTCATGGTGCTGGCTCCTTCACAGATTCTCAGTTGCTTTCAATTTTTACCTTCAAAAAGGGCTGCTTCTCACATTTTCTAATGCAAATACTTTGTTTGTTTTTAATCTCCTCTTACAGGATTTGCCCCAAGGGTGGTTCCAATATAAAGGCTCTGGGGAGTTTCTTTGTGTGGAGAAGGACTAGGAAATTCCTTGGGGGATAGTAAAATTGGCCTCTCTGCCTTGGAGACAGAATAATGGTTCTTTTCTTCTTGAAGACTAGTTGAGGAGGGAGTCTAAAGAGCCATCCTCCGGTATAAAATCCACAGACACTTTCCTTTCTCCGTTAGTGGGAGCAGTGTTGTGACCCTTGATGTAGAAGGGATCGGTTGAAGAGTTGAGAATCAGGCTGTTCACTTCTGCCTTCCACTTACCATTTTCCTACATCAGGTATTGGTTTCCCTTTATATTTTCTCCTCTCAAGCTATACCACCTCCCAGCTCTGGGGCAAAAGTTGTCAGCCTGCCGATTTTGTGGAGGCAAAGGAGCAAGCAGTGAAACAGCAAGAGCTCAGGACTTGAGCCTGTGTTTGAACCCCAGCTCTATGTGTCATCTGTCTTTTAACCTCTTGGAGCTTCAGATTCCTGCTTTGTAAAATGGGGCTGTCGATGCCTTCCCTGCAGGGCATTTTGGAGACTGATGAAAATATCTGCAAAACCCGGGTGGCAGGGTGCTGAGCCCGTGTAATCACCCAGTACACATTGTTGTTAATAAACCAGCGTTTTTTAGATGTGATCATTATAGTTTCATTTGCTTTAATTGAAGTTGCACATCCTGAATGATATGTGTTATGGCTTGTGTCTAGATGTGCCCCCAAAGCCTCGTGCAGTCATAGATGGGGCTTTTTTGGAGGTGGCTGGATCTAGAATGTGTGACTCTGGGATTGATTCATGGTGCAGTGTTAGGATCAAGGGCACTAAGATTAAGGGCGTGAATGCTACCACCCTAAGTAGGATGGATAGGATATAAGGGCTAGAAAGAGTTGCATTCGTCCCTTGCTTGTTTTGCTACCTTCTGCCCTCTATAAACTGTTTCTCCTCTGAGATGCTCCTCTGCTACACTACCCTGTCTTGGAGTCAGCCAGTTACAGACTCAAACCTTTACAAACTGTGAGCTAAATAACCTTTCCTCCATTAACTTTGGGTGTTGGGTATTTTGTCTCAGCAAAGAAAAGTAACTAAGACAGTATGATTGATCTATCTCTCCACCATTTTCACAGAATTGAGCGTCTGGTACAATTAATGGTTTGCTGCTCTAATTATCATCATTGTCAATAAGTCTATTGTGATGCTTATTGATGAGATACCTCTTTGAAAGACAGATTCTTGGGTGATAAGTAGTTTCTTGTAGCTGAACACATCCAAAGAAAGAAGCCTGGATTGCTGTATGTATTTTGCTTGTTTTGTGTTTTAAAAATATGTATTAATCTGTCAAAATAAAAAGAAAAAATGTTTATCCAATGGGGCCTCTGAACTAATTGAGTCTGGATTCTGTAGCTACTTGGGGTATCCTTGGCAACTGTTTAGGGGAGAGCTGAGCTTCCCAGAGCTCTGCTTGCAGATGGAGGACACAGAAAGGTTAGACTTCCGAAGCTCTTTGTGTCTGTCAGCTCATGTCTGTAGGCTGTATGTGCTCTTTAGAGAGCCTTTTGAATTATAAGGACGGTGTGGATAGCCAGATTCCTTTTCCTGAATAGCAATATTATACTTTTTAAACTAATGTCTGGTCTTGATTAAATAGCTCTCTGGTTAAGTGGTGGCAGATAACACAGTATCTTATCCCTAGTTTAAGAGCAACCGTAAGAGCTTTCTCTTTCTTTGTGTCTTTACACTGGAAGCTGTCACTTTTCTATTCACAGGCCCTCCCTGGCTGAGCGGAGCTCGCTACTTGAGCTAGGCCGTTAGCAACATCAACTACAATGACTGGACTCTCTCTACCCTTTTGCCAGGAATGAGTATTCACTGAATTTGAGTATTTGTTTCAGTACAACCTAGGTGCACTTGAGAGTAGAGCCTAAGGAAATAATTAGAAACACCAAACAGCTAAAGAAATTCACATCCACATTATCCACAAAAGGAAAACTCTGGAAACACCTGTCGTGTTCAGCAATGAGACAGGGATGAGCACAGTCATAAGACGGGAATTTTATATAGTCACTAAAATTGTATTTATGAGCAGTTTTTAATGGGAGGTGTGGGAAAATGTTTATGATGTAATGTTAAAGTAGGGCATAAAATTGTTTATTGAGCTTGATCTTGACTTAAATAAGAAAAAGATATACAGATGAAAAGATGAAAGGAAAATTACCAAGCAGATGACTGTACCAAACTTGTCACTTGGGTGTGGGACTGTAAGTGATGTTTATTTTGTTCCTTATATTTTCTGAGTTTTCACAGTACACATAAATTACTTTAATTTACATAGAAGTGTTATTTAACACAAGCAAAGACAAAATCTCATAGGTTCAGGATAGTGATAGTGGTAGAACCTTTAAATTAGAAATTGGTTTTGAGTGGCAGCTGTTGGATATTAACGTTTAGCACTTATATAACACACTGTGGGAGGTTTCTGAAGCATTTTATAGCACCTGAGCTCATTTTCATACCTTCCTTGGATGGCAGGCCGCAGGAAGCACATTGACTTTATGGATAAAAAAGGGGGGCATGCAGAATGAACCCTGCATTTTGTGTCTGTGATGTTTTAGACTGTGAAATTGGGCCTAGGTGGGGAATATGGTGAAGAATGGTGATTCTTCATTCATCAAAGCACAGACAGCTATGATGGGCAGGGAGTTTAGGAATAGTGGGTCATTCATTCATTCACAAAGAGGAAACTGAGGTAGGATAGCACACCAGCGGGCTGTTTGCAAAATGAGCTCCCTCTGCTTGCTGCTTAGGATAGAAGATGTTCTAAAGGGAGATTTTTGGTTCACTATATAGCAATATTCCTGCCAAGGACTAAAAGGGGCATAAGCCCCTGGGCTATTACACATTAGACTGGAGATAGGGAAGATTGGTGGGATGTTGGTCGCCAGCAGAGGTGGACTGGATTGAGCTTGCATTCTCTGCCTGACTAGGGTGCCTGGTGCTCCTCTTGTCCCCATAATAGACTACTGGAGCCATGCTTTTTGTAAACCCCCACCCCTATTTTCTTTGTTTCTGTGCTACTCGGTGCCTGTAGCATACCCAGCCCATCTGTAAGAACTTTCAGATTGAGGATTCAGGGCACAATCCCCTTAAAATAATAAAAGAATTGTAAGCTTCTCTCCCTCCCAATTTTCTGATGTGGTTTCAAGGTGGCCACAGTCCAGATTTAGAAGAGGAAAATATACATATTCCCCAACAGTTACCATCTCTGTTATTTTTATCAGCACTTAACTGAGGCTGAATTTTTTTCCATAATACCCAAGAGTTTGCAGGGATTCAAGAAAGGCAAGTACTAATGTGATGATGCCGCATTTAGAGCTAAATAGATAGCTAGACTTGTATGGAATTTTCCCCTTTGGCTAGTTGACCCCTCATTTCTTCAAGTGTAAACAGAAGGTAATAAGAATGATGTAGTATAGCTACACCAATCAGGGTAAGATATGCTATACCATAGTAGCAGGTCAGGAAATAATAGTAGTTTAGCTCAGCGAAAATTTATTTTATTTTATTTTATTGTTTTTATGCATCATCTGGGTCCTCCTCCATCTGACCTCGGGATCCAGATGTCTTACACCTAATGTTACCATCATCTTAACATATAGCATTAAGGGGTCACTGAGGCAGGGAAGTCAGGGCCAAATAGGCCATGTATTAGCTCTTAAATGTTGTGTCCAGAAATGACATGTGTCAGCTCTATTCATATTTCATTGACTCAAGCTTGTCACATGGATTTGCTTAACTGCAAAAGGATTAGAAGTTTAGGAATGTACATGGGCTACCAAGTTACCCTTACATGTCTCTGCCACCTTATAACATTGAGAACTTCCTGTGGTAGGCACTGTTCTTAACACGACATAGCTTTTACTTATGTTAGTCAGCTTTCCTCTGCTGTCACAGAATACCAGAGAAAAATGACTCAGAGGAGGAAAGATTTAATTTGGCTTATGACTTCAGAGGTGTCAGTCCATGGTTGCCTGGCCCCACTGCTATGGGTCTTTGGTGAAGCGGACCATGGTGGCAGGAAGCTAATCACCTCATGGTGGCCAGAAAGCAGGCAGAGAGAGAGAGAGAGAGAGAGAGAGAGAGAGAGAGAGAGAGAGAGAGAGAGAGAAAGAGAGACTGAGTCCAGGGACAAAGTACACCTACCTCTTCCAACTAGGCCCCACCTCCTGATAGCACCCCAGCTGGGGATCGAGCTTCAACACAAGCCTATGGGGGAACATCTCAGCTCCAAACTTTAACACCACTTCATCACAACCTTAAAAGTAGTGATGAATATCTCCATTATACAGATGACAAACTGAGCCAAAGAAAGGTTAGGTAACTGCCAGTGTCTCATAGCTACTAAGGAACGGGGTCAGGATTGAAGCCAAAGTGTCTGGTGTAGTGCCTGAGTTCTCAACCTCTGAACCTGTTGCCTCTCTAATAATACCTCTCTTGGAGGGATTTTTATAAAATGATGGGCAATGTAAATAAAACCCTTGATAGGCAGTGTCTGACATGTAATAGTTACTCACAAATGGCATCTATTCCTATTCTTATTCTTGTTGGCTACCTCAAATCCTTTCTGACTCAAGGCAGGGTATAAATAGATGATGATGTGATAAAGCTTTATTAAAAGGTATATCTTTTGTCCCAGCATCTGGGGTTGCAAGGAATGCTTTAATATAACCTTGCAGAGAAGTATCAAGTAATTACCCTGATACTGAAGGGTTTCAGCAAGTCATGCCCGTTTTTACTCTGTAATGGCGTGAAAGCAAAGTCTACATTTTAATTACTGGCCTGCCATGTCTCATTACTGGTATCTGCAAAGCTGCTCTGAGTAAAATCTAAGGACACAACAGCAGTTTATTTTGTATTTGTTTTAATTAAACATTAGCACCAATCTTGACTTGTTCAGTAGGTAGTTAAAGCAAAACTGCTGTGCTGTAAAGCGAACCTCTTTGTATAGCCAAAAATACATCCAGTCTCAGACTGACTCCCCTGTATCTCTCCCGCCACGAGTTAATTGATATCACTCCTGCTCCTTCTCGGGAAGGCTCAGCAGCTAGAGGCTGCCTGATGTGTGGGTGAGTGAGCAGGTGCACCACCCTGAAAAAGGGAGAAGTTTGGGATTCTCTCGATGTGCACAGACCAGTGAAGGGTATCACTGAGTTTGTAGAAGGAATGAGGAAATTAATGGTGTGCACAAGCCTGTGTGATTATGGTGGTCAGTGCCATTTCTTCTTTTCGGGTCAGAGATGGGAGGCAAACACTTGTACTTGGGAAATGTTTACTTCTTTCTTGCGTTGGGAATTGAGGCAAGGATGATGAGAATCAGGGACGGATTCTTTTTACTTATTACTTTTTTTCAGGGAGCCTAGTTTTCGTTTTGTTTTGTTTTGTTTTGTTTGTTTTTTGACTTCTAGTGCTGGGGATTGGACATAGGGTTTTGTACATGCTAGGTAAGTGCTCTGCCACTGAGCTATACCTCCAGCCCAACACATTCAATTTCTGTTGTAGATAGCAGTTCAGTGTCATGGAAACAAAAGACGAACTCCTAGGAATCTCTCACTCATTAAAGTGTCCAGTGTAAGTAAGGTGCTATGTTCAGGAATGAGCCAGGATAAAAAGATAACGGAGATGCTGCTGCCTCATCCAACCACATGCAAGCAGGTGAATGAGAAGCTATGTGAGACCAATCTTCAAAAGTGCTAACTAGAGGCACCCAGAGGAGCACAGAGGGGTGATGAATTCTAAGCACTGGGCTGGATCATGCATGTGGATGGCTCACAGTCTGTTTGTTCTAATCAGAACCCCATGTATTTCCTGTTTCTATGAACTAGGTAACTCAACTTAGGTAGTATAATTCCCAATATCATTTTGCTTTTTAACTGAGCGTCATTTTGAAGGATCCTTGGATTAGGTTTTGACAGTTTGGGCATTGGAAATTATGTAAGCTAGATACTGGATAAAAATTTGGCAGATCTTAATAAAAAGAAATATTTTATAAGATAACATGGACTTGATGATTATAATGATATGAAATGCCTATCTATGGGATCAGGACTCGGACAGTAATGTACATGGCAAAGGCAAAGGTAGTTATCTTATAGTGGCCAGATTAGAAATTAAGTTTTTATGAAATATGTTTTCAATATTGTATTTTCTTCAATTTAAACAGGGAACAAAGAGCCATTCTGTTATAGTCCAGACTTTACATTTTAAAAATCAATCGGAAAAGCATCAGCAGTGAGGTTTAGAAAGGGAATTTTTAAAGTAACTCAAGGCGAGTCACATTTCATGGAACTTCTGACTTTTGGAAACGAGGTTTAAAACAGAAACACAATTTTAGGGAAATACAGGAAACATTTTGGAAGTCAGTATATCTGGGGCGTTAGGGATTTGCTATTGATGTTTTTCAAACATCAGACAAAAACTGAGAACACACTAAGTTTAAGTAGGAAAAATTCACCCATAATGAAATGCCACATATCAAACTATCTTCCTTCTCGTTCCTTACACTCTAATAGCTTTAGATATTTTATTCCACTTCTTTGCCTCCATAAAAGAATATGGGTGTTTTTAACTAATACTCTATTGTTTTAAATGCTCAAGAAATGGTTTACTGACTGGATCTTAAAACATGGTTATTCTGGAACATTTGTTGACTTGAACTCTTTGGCTTTCTCTTAAGAAAAAAATCAAGATTATAGCTAAAAGGAAAGAGATGTCAGTCTTGTTATCTTTGACCTGAATGGGGATGAGGAAAGATGGGCACAGAGGAGCTGGACTGCCACCCTTGGGGACATGTGGCAGAGATGCTGCAGTGCAGAGCGCTGCATTCCTTCTGGTGCTTCCAAGGCTTTGATTCTACAAGGATGACCCTCTAGAAGGCAGAGAGGGTCTAGCGACCCAGCCCATCCTGGGTCAGAATCCTCCAGGCCCTTGTCCCGGTGACCCAGGGACTTATGTGGCATGTAGCAGTGCTGTGGGGTTTGGATACAGGGCCTGCCTCCAGGAGCCTACTGCTCTGATCTTAATTTAGATTTGCCCTTTTAAAACCAAATTGCTTTTTGAAGTTTAGGCTCCTTTCCATTTCCTGTTCTGCTCTAATTTAACCTGCAGAGCCTGACTGCACCATATTGGCCTGGTCAGCCTCCTGGGCTGACACGTTCTGTGCTTGGCCAAGTAGAACCCTCAACACACAGCCATAGGACTGCTCGGGGGCCTGGCCTGCCGCAGTTGGGAGCACAGTGCCATCTAGTGGAAGGAAGAAAAAACCCTTCATTTACCTTTAAAAAAAAAAAAATTAGTGGAAAACCATTGAAATGGACTGAGTCAGTCAATTGTCCTTGTTCAATACTCAACAAATGCAGAGAAGGAAATGCATTTCTTGAATGCCACATAGCTAATCATTATCTGCACAGATGATATAGAACCTCATGATTTGAGGCTTGTTTTAGCATTCTTGGTGCTATCCTATAGTAAAGAAAACAGAAGGTGAAAAGCTTCTGAAGTCAGTTGATTGATATTTCAGACATGCCGGAGCTGGTGACTGAAGAAGAGATGTCAATCATTTACTGGCCTGTAGAATGCCTTGGCTTGCTCTGGGTGAGGGATGCAGGGCTAGAGCAAGCTCAGTTGCCTACCCCTCACCCCATCTGTGCTATGACTAAGCGCAAGATAGGCCCCTGTGAAGGCCACCGGGTTAGGGATCAGAAGACGCCACACAGCAGTCCTTGTGCCCGAGGGTAGTGAAGGGAAAGAGTATATGGGTCACCAGCCCAACCTTTCCCACTTACTGTTCCTGCCTCAGCAAAACATTGAGCCCCTGGTCTCAGTCCTACCTCCTCCTGCTTCTTAGAGACCCCTGCAGGCTTGAGTTCCTGGTCCCCACATGCATCGCTGCCCAGATCTCAGACAGGCAGGATGGACAGCATCCTTGTTTCTGCACTCTAGAGACTGCACTGTCTCCAATACACATCTCGAATAAGCCAGACGGCCTCAAGGAAAGCGCAGCACTTGGCCTTTTCAGGCAATCTGTGGCTGAAAGGCACACACATACACTGAGTAGACTCGTGCCGCCATTGTTGCGGGGCGGAGCGCACACTGCATTATTCAGTGTCAGTTTGAGGGGTGGAGGGAAAGGTTAATGCCAGTGCTCGGCATCATTCCTTCAGAATAAAATCCGACATGTTGACTTGCAATGTAAGGCTGGGTTTTGGACAAATCTTAGTCTGATTCCCTGTGGCTATCCTAACACAACAAAAGGCTTTCCCAGCTGTATTCTCTTCCCTTCACTCCTGGAGCCCTCATCTCAGCAGGCAGGAGGGGCCCCTCCTGCCCTTACATCGAGCATTGCTAGCTGTGTACAAAGCTGTGGATGTGAATCGAGGGCACCCTGTGAGCCTGTCAATTTAACTCCTTGATTTCATTTAAAAAAAAAACCCAAAAACTGCTTAGAGTTCAGGAAAATTTTAATGCTCTTTGCTTTTCTCTTCCTGAAAATCTGACTCAGGGACTTTTGTGGGTGGGATGTCCTAAAGTAGCCAAGACTTGACAAAATTGGGCCCTGGCTGAGTCGTGATGTAGCATCTCATAGCCTGGTTTTCCCCGAGCGAGGTGTCCTCCAGGTTGTTCAGGCAACAGAAACTGCTGCCAGGTTGCCCCCATATGGAAAGTCTGTCCCAGCCAGGTTCTGTTTCACCCATTTGATGGCCTTTCCATAGTCTCTGGCCTGCTCTCCAAAATTCATTCCCCTCCAGGGCACTTGGTTAACTGGGCTTTGACGCAATATCTAGGGGTCTGTTGAAAGGCAGACACATAGACAATCCTGCACATCCTGGAGAAAGAGTCATGAGGAATACTTTCAAGGTGCAGACCATCTTTCCCCCACAGAAACACTGTTACAATTGAGGCACACATCTGACCAAGGACCGGGCACCAGATGCATCACAGCGATCTCCAGCAGTGTGTCATAAAAGCCAGCATGTCCTCAAATCTCTGTGATCATTCATCAGAACTCCTGTGAGCCTTTTCTGCTGGAGTCTGGCAGGGCCCTTGGCTTGTTACTCAGTGTCCTGAACTGAGCTCCGCCTCCCCAGCCGCACCTGCCAGAGCCCCTCTTTTCTCCTCCCGGCCTTGATCTTGAGGCTGTTAGCCCTGTACTTGTCCCACATCGGCGGACTTTTTTCTTTTCTCACCAAGTCTTTTACTTACTTGACCTTTGAGCAATTCACAGTTTCATACGCTGTCCTAGCGCACTTCCCCCACATTGACATAATTTGCAGCATGATGAGCAGCCAGTTAGATCGTCATAATAGCACCTCTCCCCGCACCGTGAAACCCAGACTGTGATCAGCACGTAAAGTGAACCACCAGTGAACACCCATAGGTGGAAGCCTTAAAATCACCTAAATATACCCTAAGTCCACTATGCCTTAAGGAAAAAAAGAGAGATCCATAGCTGCATTCATTTGAAAAAGATATTTCCTGAGTTCTTCCTGTGTGGCAGGTACTTTCCAAGGCACGCAAGATAGAACTGTGCACAAAACTGACAACATTTCCTGCCCATTGGGAGCTCTAGAGGGAAAGCCATCAATGGCATTTGTGGAGTGGGTGGAAAGAGCACCGGGTGGGGAGTCAGGAAGCCGGAGAAGCTCATCTGGATACCTCCACTAATTAAATCACTTCTCCTCCTCTGATCCAATCTACTAATCCGAAGGATGAAAAGATCAGCCTTGGTCACATGTAAGGACTCTCAGCTGCAATCACAGAGGATACTTTGGTTTGTGCCCCTCCTGTACTATAAACTCTTTGGCTTCTCAGCCAAGAGAGTAGCGCTCCCAGCTTTCCTCTAAAAGGAGTATTGAAGCCAGCACCCCTGTCTGCCCTTACAAGTCTTCACTGCTTTGATTATTCTTTGGACTTAAGAAAGAAAGAAGGCAGAACGTTTTTTTATCAGGGTAACCTGTCTGCCCTCGGTCTTGTTCCCCTAATAGCCTCCCTTCTCCGTTTCTATGAGATCACAAGCGTTTTCCTAAAACAGCTAAAGGATCCATTCTCCAGAGTGATTTTTGTGGGTGGGACTTCTCTTTGGGGTCATTGTGATACCTTTGGGGGACATGTGTTCTCTTGAGTATGCTCAAGAAATTGGTGGAAAGATCATAGTACAGTACAGTTGGTGGAAAGATCACACTCAGTACAGTTGGTGCAACAGAACCGCTGGAAACCAATTAACAGGCTGAAAAACCAGGAAAAGGATAGTGGCTAAAGAACAGGCGCCCCATGGTAGACAATTACCAGTGTGGGCAGAGACGGTGATGTAGGTCAGCTCTCAGCCAGGGAATAGTTTTACAAGTGCAAAGTGTGAATTTATCCTGGAAGCAGAATCTAGGTAAAGGTTTTCTGTCTATATTTGGGCAGAGGACCACCTGGTCAACCTGCAACTCCCTTTGCTTTCTGAGACAGCTGGCCTGGTCTTGGCAGCTACCTCCCCTCTTAAAAAAAAAAAAAAATAGCTCAGGGCCTAACTTTGACCTTCTTGTTGATAACCATGACAGAGGAGCCGGGTTCTTGCCTTGTGGGCTGGGCCTGGGTTCCAGATAATATGCTGGTATTGTACTCCCATTTTTTGAGGCCCCTGGTTTATATATATGGACTGTGATAAATTCTTTTCTGTTTGATGGTTTTTGAGGGCACACCTTGCAGCACCTACCTGTAGAGACATTCACCAGTTTTAGACAAGTGCCTGGGAAACCTGCAACTGAAAGCAACAACTAGACTTTCTTTTGGCAGGGATTTGGGTTTCAGATCTGGTTGGTAATCAGATCAAGCCCCACAAGTCCTTCTATGCTCTCATCTAAGGCTCGGGGCTGTAAGAGCCACCATGACTTTTAGCCTCCTCACTTGGCATGGGATAGGCTCTTACAGTTCCTACGTGCTGTGGCATTTAATCTTTCTCTGCTCTTCAGAATGCTTTTGGGAGGTGACAGGGTGGGTGTTCATGTCTGTGCTTGGTAGATCAGAAAGGCTGAGGGGTTGCACTTGCTGAGCTTGTACATGACAGCCGAGACTGGAGGGAAGGTGATGAGCCCGGAAGCTGGGGTCCTTCCCCACGCTGTGGTGTGTTTGAGTTATCCTCTCTCAGCACCCTGGTTGCATGGGCAGTGGTACTCATGAAAACCCATTTTGGGGGTCCAGTTGTTACTTATTCTAGGAAATATGTAGGGCTTGATCATAATCATAGGAAATTAGACCTGATGCATTTCTTGGTAGAGGCGTTTGGCTTTCTAGGTGCCACCTTCCCCAGGAGGCCAGAGCCAGAGAGCCCTGTTGGGCATTTTTCTATGCAGTATCTGATTCTGCCCCATAAGACCAGAGAGAAAATTGCATCATCTGAATATCTATGGCTCCTCTGGGAGACAAGCTGCTGCCTTTTGAAAGCCCTTTAGAAGCACTGCCCTGGGTCCCCACTCTGGTGCCTTTTCGCCCAGAGGCTGTTTTCCTTGCTGACACACTTTGGCTTCTGGATTACAGGACAGCGTTGGCCGAACCCCCAGCCCTTCTCCTTCTCGGGCACTACACATGGGGCAGCTCCTTGGCCTGCAGCCCTGGCAATGGTGAGAATTTCTTCTGGCCTTTTCATAAAAGAACAAAGAATTCTCATCCTCAACTTAGCAACACAAACCTCCATCCATGAGAAACACCTGCTCACAGAGTCACATAGCACGTCTTAAAATGGTCCGTGAGAAAGTTTGCAAAAGCAGTCATTTACATTCCTTCTGGTCTTGGTTTGCTTTGCCAGCTGAGTTGTCTTCCTAAGCGAATAACAGAGAATCCTGCTCTGACCCAGTTTTGACCATTTGGGCTGTAGCTCACACCGTCCCATCCTCCCTGCACCAATGTTGTAGTAAATGCTTGACGTGCAGTGGCTTTCAAGGCATTTTGCAGGCCTCATTATGGAGGGGTAAATGCTAGGGGTGAAGGGATTCATTGTGTGCCTGTAGGAGTTTAATGTCTTTTTTAAACCAGGAATTGAGAAGTGTGACTAATGAACACGCTGTAAAAGCCACAGACCACCTCATTAAATGTTAGCACCATTTCCTGGGTTGGGTAGAAATGAAAATCCTCAAAGAAAGGCCACCTCATCAATTAATGAAGAACTTTTTTTTAAAGCATGAAAAGTTTCGGCAGACATTTCTGGTAGATGAAGAGCATTTCCCAAAGAATTTTTTAAAAGCCACCCAATTTCTGATGGGCCATGGAAAGGATGAGAGAGAAGAGGAGGAAGGGGCAGCCATGCATGATGTTCTCATATCCAGGAGCAGCCGGCTGGTGATTTCAGGATTCTGGTGGCTCATGGCGATTTCTCTCTTCCCTGCAAGGGCCCTTTTGTCCTGGTGAATTTTGCTTATTTTTCTAGAGCCCACCACTAGTGTTGTGTGCAGTTCAAAGAGAGAATTCACAAAAAGCTCGGTGCCTGGAATACAGCAAGGGTTTGGGATATTTGCTGCCCTGTTATGTAACAGCGTCAGGAAGGAGGTGTGTCCTTTTGTGAGTGGGGAGGTACAGGCAGAGGTCAGGGAGAACTGTTGCCCATGGCCACTGCAGAAGGCCCCATCTGCTCTGGAGCTTACCTTGCACAGTTGGAGGAATCCCAGGCTGCATGTCCATGGGCTGCTGGTCGGAGCCAAGAACTCGTCCCTGGAGGGTTGTGGCAGCAGCTCTCCCTCGCGAAGCAGTCTTGGCAGTGCTAAGACTTTAGCACTCACCTACCCAGCAAGGCTGTGGATATAAAAGCTCCAGGGTGTTCTTTAGCAAGAGCTGTGTTAGTTGCCTAGAGGCTTGGAGTGAGGCCCCTCTCTCTGCTGCAAGAGCCTTAGCTTTGTTTTCCAAACCCATCTCCCTGTCTGGTTGGTCTCACGTTCACCTGCCCTCACCTTTTTTAAGACCAGCTACTGATTTGGGCCATGTTATACCCCTGTTTTGAAATCTCTGCTGGCTTCCCTTTGCCTACAGGATTAAGTTCTCACACCTTAGCATGGCCTTTGGGCTGCAGCAAGCATGCCTGACATCCTCCAGGAAGAACGTGCCCCAGCCACCCAGAACTCCTTATTCACCAGCAGGCAGGCTTTCCTGACACCAACCTTGGAACACGGCAAGCTTCTGTCTCATCGTGCGGGACTAAACTGCAGGGCATCTCCCCTCTGTGGCTTCCTCTTGAAACCTGTTACAGCAACTTCCCATGCTAGTTAAGTCCATTTGTCTGCTGTACAAACTGTGAGCTTCTTCGGGAAAGGCCTGAGTTCCCAAGGCCCAGTCTTGTACCTGACATGTAATGGACATTTGATATTTGTTGAACGAAGCTCCATGTGTAATGCTGTGTTTTCTAGTAAGCTTCTGAAGGTCTAATTTGATCGGTCGGATATGGGGCTTCAGTTGGATGTAAGAAATAAAAACCACTCTGGTGGGTTAGAGATAGGGGTTGGGGGAGTTTCTCTTCCATGTCAGGTTCATTGTCTCCCGGCTCTGAGCAAGAAGACCCCAAGGCATGTGACTGCTGTCCTTTCTCATCTCCACATTCACATCCTTCTTTGTGAATAGGAGGCCCCTGTGTAGTGTAGGCCAGAATGTCTCCTGTTACTCAAGTGCTGGCCTTGCCCCTTGTACTGCCATGGCACCTGCACAGGACTCAGGTGAGCAGTGTCTCCTGGTCTTGGACAACACTCTGTGAGACTGGTCGTATGTCATCTGTTTCACTCTCTGTTGAGGGCTCGGTGTGAACATTTACAGCAGAAATCACGCTAGACATGAAAATTGTGTTTGTGTAGTTGATGATTAGGAGATGGTAAACATCATTAAATGGTCTCATTATCTTTGTAATAACCAAATGGAGAAGCACTAGGACTTAGCATCGAAATGGCCTTTAGCAGGAGTTCTCAGCTGCGGGTGGGAGCTGTGGGTTTCCGAACTGCCCACAGGTTCGGCTCACAGGTTGGTGGCTGATGCTGCTGTCCCTCCTTCCTCTCCCCCCACACATTCTAAAATGCCTTTCTCCACCCTTTGTCACCTCTGCCATGCTGTCATCACCGAGCAAGGCTTAGCACTGGAGTTTGGGTGTGCAACCAGCCCTCTGCTAACGGCTGTGCAACCTTGGCAAGGTCCTTCGTCCTCTCTGAATTTCCATTTCCTTCTATGCAGATGGGAGGTGAGATGTTTGCTTCAGAGGAATATCCTGAAGAAGCAGTGAGATTCCATCTATGAAGTTCCTAGTAGATACAAAGAACTGGTTAGTTTGTTTGCCTGTTCCTGTCCTACTTTCAGCTAGAGATCTACCCCACGTCCTCTAGAAGAAGTTGCTGTCACAGGGGACCATGAAGGAAGTTCTGTGGGCACCTTCACCCCTCTGTGTAATGCAGGGCAGCTTTGGCAGAGGGTCAGGCCAGAGAATAATGAGGCCTTGGACAAACCATGGCCCTTCTTTTTTTTCTACTGCTTGTTAGAGGCTCTGCCGACAGATACTGCATACCTAGGCGTGCCACAGATGGGACCTCCTGCCTGTGGCCAGCTACTGTTCTCAGGAGCGTTTGTAGCACCCTTTTTGGCCTCTGCTGCCAGCTCATGCAATGATGTAGGTTGGCTCGTGGACGGTGGCCAACCCCTTCCGGGAAGCACACTAGGTGGCGCTGTGGAGTAACCAGGCAGCCGGAAGGGGCACTTTTGGGAGAGGAAAAAGCAAAGCATTGTTGCAGGGCTATGCTGGCCTTGGACAGAGAGTCCTTGGTGACCTGCCAGTCATTAGGTTCAAGAGCACCCTCTTCCTCTAAGTACATTGCAAGCACTTCCATCCATTTGTTTTAACTTTGTGTATTTCTTTGCTTTATGGACAGAGTGGTTGACAAGAGAGCTGTTAGGTGCTCCGTTGAGTTCTAAGTGCCTCACGTGTATTCACTTATTCAATTCCCAAAGCTCTGAGAAGTTAATGCACTCATTTTAAACATGCGAGATGGAAGGCACAAAAGGTAACAAAACTGGTGGCCTAGGCAGTAGTTTGGAGACCCATGATGAAGTCCTTGTGGTCCGGCCCTGGGGGACATGTCTTTCTCTCTTCTCTCTCTCTCCCTCTCTCTCTCTCTCTCTCTCTCTCTCTCTCACACACACACACACACACACACACACACACCGTCTTGAACTGGCAACTTAAATAACTGCAGCTTGGGTTGTCTTCCAGTGCTTGAGGTCAAGTCTGCAGCCCCGGCTTGGAGAAGATACTTCCAGCAACCTGAGAATTCCACCTTCTCTTGGATCACTTACCTTTATGCTGCTGTTCTCAAAAGGCCGAAACGCACTGTACCAGGGTGTGCTATGGAATCCATGGGCGATTCCTTTATTTATTCACATGTTTACCAGCCAGACACTGAGTATGAGATCGTTGTTCTCATGGATCTTACATTGTGACTGGGGGAACAGCTGATAAACAAATAAACCTATAAATAAAATAACTTGAGGTAATAATAAAAAAGCAATGCATATGTGGGTTAATAGGGTAGAGACGGAGTGGTAGTTGGAGGAGGGAAAGGGAGGTAGGATGAGAAGCTGATGCAGCAAGCAGATCGTTTTGTGTGAATTCTGAACTAAACATTTCCTAAATCTGTGATTTCCTTCAGGCAGAGAAAATGTCATTTGGCTTGTACAGCAACTTCTACATACACCCACTTATACAAACAACCTATCCTGGCATCACATCAGCTTGGACACAGGCAAACGTTAAATAAGGGAAGACATGTTATCTAGATGTCAGAGGTTCTAGAACTTTGCTTGCTCACCAGACCCCAGGTGTAAAAGGTGCAAAATCCTAGCCCCATGCAGGCTGGGCAGCTGGCAGTGTCAGAGGGCTTGTGGCAATTGCTGAACTTCAGAAGTGAGCATCTTGCAGAAAGAAGCCTGGTCATGCTCACAACTTTGCAGGAGTGCTTACATTTAGCAAAATCTCTTGTCACAGGATTTAAAGACAGCCCCTGGTAGACTGAAAGGCATATAATCAAAAGGGTCCTGAGAGATTGCCCTGCCTCTGTCTTCAGACAGGGGCTGTGTAAGCCTTCCTGGTTACAGGGTTCCATTTGTCTTCTCGGACAGACTCAAGGACATAGCTCATAGAGGAACCTCTAAAATGTCTTTCTCCAGTTCCTGCAGGGTTACAGCTTTGCACTGGTCCTAATCCTCAACCCCGGGTCACAGTATGTTCATTTGGAGATGTGGTCCCTGACCGGGACCTGAGCAAGGGCCATTGATTACTCACTTCTTGCTTACAAGGCCATTTCTCATATGTAGACTGGACATTTGTTCTTGAGAAAATGTGAATTATGTAGAGAACAGGAACCCACCTGTCTTACCATCGCTTGCTGCAAAGGATATATTGTCTTTATTAGGATAATGAGAGACCTGCTCCAAAATATGTGGATAAGGACCAGAGCAGATGGACTGAATGGAGCTGTGTTTGGCAGCCGTGCACGGAGCACTGTGAGGAGCTTTGAAGCAATGCCAAGCTCTTTGGAGATGGCATCATTGTGGACCATGTCACTGCGAACTGGCTGCAGGGCCTGGCTGACCCAAATGATCTAAGTTACTTTTACGCTTATGATGCTAGCTTTTTAAAAGATAAATCAGGATCCTTAACAATTTCATTTGGAGGAGGTTGGCACCTACAACGTGTAGGCACCAGGAGGAAGCAACGGAGAATTTGTCATAGGCCGGCCTTGAAGGGGCTTGAAGCCAGTCATGCGTGGACATTGATCTGTCCTTTGGCTGGTTCTCTCCTGGTCCTTTGAGCTTCAACACCCATGTTACTTTGGAAGGCTCCCCCTCAACCTCAGTCCATGATTTGTAACCTTTTATTCACATATTCCTCACATACTAAGCACTTGCTGTGCATCAGGCACAGTTTTGGGCTCTGGAGCTGCATCAGTGAGGAAAATAGATAGTGTGCTCACCCGTGATACAGATTAGAGATTTCTGTGTAGCTCTCTGCCTTCTCACACTGGGCAGGGAGCTCCCTGAAGACCAGGAGCACATCTTTATCTCTGTCCCCCCCCACCCCCCTCCCAAGGGCTGCCACATGCCGCAAAGCAGGTGTTCAGTAAGTGTTTGTGGAACAAGGGAAGACAGCACCGACAACAATATAAGATAAGTAGTTACTAAAATAAAAATTAACATTTGTACATATTTTTACAGGTGTCAAAACATCCTCCATACAGATTATCTCATCTGACACTTCCCAACAGCCCTGTGCGAAGCAGTCGTTTCTGTTTGTGGGTAGGAATATTGAAGCTTAGAGAAATGAGGATCTGCCCAGCTTTAGAACATGGGACTTTTAGTTCCGAGTCCTATGTGCTTCTTTTATAAAGAACTTGGGGGAAATAATAAGCTGGGAAACCCAGGGAAGGGAGAGGGCATCAGGGAACACTGGTGCTGAAGCTCTGGGTGCAAAATGGGTCTGAGGATCAAGCTGGGGTTCAGGAGGAGGATGCACCAGGAGAGATGTGATTGCAGGGAGCCCTGGGCAGCTCTGGCGTCCAAATGACACTGTGTGACCTAAGGAGACTGAGAGAATAGGTCCTGGAAGACACCTTGAAATGACCTGGTCCAGCCTAGAAGTTCTAGCCTGGCTAACTCAGCATTCCTGGGGACTTTCTAAAAAAGTGCTTCCCAGAGCCCATGTCTGGAGACTTTAATTCAGATTTTGGGGATATCTTTTTTTTTTTTTTTTTTAAAGTTTCAGCATCTTTTGGACACTTAAGCTCCCCTTTAAAACTTCCTATTCAGTTTTCATCTGTTGGACTCAGTCTTGGAATTCAAAAGTCATTTAGCATTTCTGGCTATGCTATTTTCCACGGTTACCTAGCCTCACCTATAGAAACCATGTTATCTGAGATTTGTCAGCAGCGGTCTGCATTTCCCCTAGCAGTTGAAGCCTAGCTCCGATCTGCCAGCTGCACTCCTCAACCTCATCTCACACACTGGTCCTCCCGCCCATCTGCCTGAGAAGGAAGGAACAGCTTCTTGGGTTGACTGTGAGTGTATATGTTGGTCTGTTCCCCCATCTTACAGCCTTCTTGCAGGCTGGGACTGAGGTTTCTGGTCAGGTTGGTACCAGATACTCTGTCTGGCTAGCCCACTACGGCATGATTTGAGCAGTGTAGCATAATCTAAACAACCAGGACCGTATCCAAGGGCATTTTCAGTAAGTCTCAGGAATGTTTTCAGGGTAACTGGCACAGATCGTGGATGCTGTCTGTAGAGTGGACTGATTTCTGGTGCTCCCAGACTGGCCATTGCCTCTCACTGGGTGCGTCTCGTACCTCCTCTATATTTGTGTTTAATATTTGAGCTAGAGGGCATTAGAACACTGTGGCTGGTTGCCCTGGTCCTGAGATTGAACACTGATGGCTCTGACCAGGGTGCTGTGAGCTGAGCAGTCAGATATCCTTCCCAGAGACTGTTTAGATGGACAGGAATATTTTCCATCACTTTGCGCTTAGTTGGTTTCGATTATTGCCAAGTGAGATAAAGGAATATGTGTGTGTGTACATAAATTTATATATATATATAAATTTTTAATTTACATGACTCTTCCCACTAAGTTGGAAATTCCTTGGGCATAAAAACTGGTGTGATTCATCCTCCTGTTCCATTCCTGGTGAGTGTGTGTATTTAGTTTATTGGTCCCATGAAAGTATACGTGTGAATAAGATTCAATTCTTTAAAATTCAACCTGTAGTTTAGTACCATCTAGTCTTTGAAAAGTGTAATACTTCATGTAAATATGAGTAGTAAGAACAAAGAAATTTCTCAGCCCCCAGCAGTCCCTGATTTCCATTGCCTCAATCAGAATATAGCCTCCCAGGCTACGAAAACAAAGCATTTTCAGTTTTTTTGCTTTAGTATTAAAATGTATTGAAGGACATAGAAAATATTAATGTTTTATAATAATCAATGGTGTACAAAATAAAAAGTCTAGTTTCTATTTTCAGTCCAAAGAATTAGGGACAATTATAAGCAGCGGTAACCTCAAAATGGAAGATGGTACAATGGAATTGCTTTTTGCTTTGTTCTGTACTGCTTTGAAAAGCAAAAAGCAAAATCCATCAACTTTTCACACAACTTGACCTATTGATCCTACTTCTGGATATTTATCCTAAATAAATACAGTAATTCAAAAGATGCAAGAAGCAAGATAAGTGGAGATTTCACCCTTGAACTCTATGGTGAAAAACTAGAAACACGTAGACGTTCCGTGAAAGGGAAATAGTTCAATAATTATGGGACTGCAACATGTTGGAATATGAGTCAATTTTAAAATAATTATGAAGACTGTGTAACTTTGGAAGAAGAGTATAAAACTGTGTTTGCTAGGATTACAAATGTTGAAAATATGCACGTGTGCCTCTTGGCAAGAAAGAAAGTAACGTGCAGCATGAAGGTGTTCTCCAAGGATAAAATAATACATGCCAGACTACTAACAATGGTTATCTCTGCTGGAAAGGATGATGGCTGATTTTCTCTCCCTCTTCAATCTGCTCTGTAGTTTCCAAGTTCGGCATTAACATTTCTCGTTTTCAGGGCAGAATCCAATGGACTCTGTGAATGAGCCTTTTTGGCCTGGGAAAATAAGGGAGGATGCTGCTGCTGCAGCATATTATGGGTTAGCATTGACTTAACACTATTTTTACAGTAAAATTAAGCGTTCCTTAAAAAAAAAAAGTAAATAGACTGTATTCCCAGAAACTGGCCGCTTCTCCCAACATCTTTGGTTGCCACCCTGGTCTTTGTCGCTAGCCTGGATTATGCTGATAACTTCCGCTTGCCCTGTCTTTTGTCTTGGGCCAGGTCTCATCACAGCAGCCAGAGAACTGATCTGAACACACACCTCAGGTGCGACGCTCCTGCTCAGCAGCCTGTAGCGGCTCCCCGCTTGACACAGAGTGACAGAGGAGGCCTCAGCCCCTGTCTCTAACAGTGCTTTCCCTCCCTCAGGCCAGCCACACTGGCTGCTGACCTTTCCCCCAACAAGCTAGACTTCATCCCTCCTTGGGACTTTTGTGCGCCCTCTGCTGGCAGCTTTCTTCCCCCAACACAACCACAAGCCACTCCCCCCTCTTTTTCCTCTTCTCTGCTTGGATCTTCCTTGACCATCCATATAAGATCCATCCTCTGGCACCCTCCTCTTGCGCATGCTCTCTAGACCCTTAGGAGCCTCCTCCTCCTGCGCATGCTCTCTAGACCCTTAGGAGCCTGCTCATTTTTCCTTATTGCACTGTATGTGCCCCTTCTCCTATTCTATACATGTTATGTATATTATGTAGTCTTCCTCCTACTAAATGTAACTTCCATAAGAGCAGGGGTTTGGGACCTGCTCTGTTCACTGATGAGTCTAATATGTGCCTGGCATATAAATACTTAATATATATTTGTTAAATTAATGTGCTCACAAATGGTTTGAATCCAATGAGGGCCTGCTGGGAGCTCCATTTAGAGGAAAAATACAAGTTGGGGCTGAGACTTGGGTGGAAGAAGCCCCTTATGAAATGTCCAAGAGTCCAGAGCCAGAGTCTTTGGGTCACAGAACACTTGAGTCTGGTCTGGCAGTCACACACAGCATCCCAGGGTTGGATGGAGCTCGTGGTTAGGGCATCCGTTCCTAGACCATACCTCCCTGTTGGGAGGGTGGTCCTTGCTGCCTTTCCCCCAGGAGTTGTGGCAGGTGATAGCTCATTCTTGTAACAGTGGGCCAGGGTGTGAGCAGACCCAGGCTGTCTTCTGGAGGTGCTCACCAACCAGAGTGGACCTGTGTTACCCACGCTGCTCATTAGAGAGGACCAGTGTCAGACAAGTTCAGTTCTCAGCTGGTCACAAAAGGAGCAAGACCCTACTGCACAGGTCCCTCATTGTAAAAAACAGGAAGTCGTCAAAACAACAAAACTAGGAGCTTCACTAATTAGATCACTGGACCCTCCTAAGAAGCAATGCATCCTGGATCAGCTGCTCAATTTGCATGAATGGAATGAAGGGGCAGCAAAAAGGGGAGGGATGAAACAGTGAGCTAGATAGATGATACACTATTTTCCTGCAACAGGGATGTCATTAGCAGCCTCCATCAGCAATCATATCCCTGGAGAAAGATGGTCATTAGTTTTAACTTGACTTAAACATTAAGTGAAACAATGGTTTTTTTTTTTAGTTGGATCTTTTCTTAATGTAAGCAATGAATAGCTTTGATTTTCTTTGTACACTTTGCAAATAGTTTGTGCATTTCCTACCTATGAACGTCACTGCTAATCAGCGTATCCCTCTGGCTGCCCTGTTATTTAACCTGTTTTTGCAAAAACTGTCCACACTGGTGATTTTGGTCAAGCCAAATACACCTGGGTAGGTCCCAACTTGTCAAACTGTACTTCTTTACTCTAGAGAAAAAAGATTGCATGTCTGGAATCTGACCACTTCTCAAGACACCTGTTCTACCCCAAACACCATCATCTTTTGCCTGGCTACCATGTACTCCAGGAGTTGGTCTTCCAACTCTTACATCTACCATCCTGTCTCCTACAGTCTACTCAATTCACTAGCCAGAGTGCCCTTGTGACTAGAATGGGCTTCTTAATTTTACCCACTGGCATTTGTCATGTCAGCTGCTCAACCTCATGCAATAGGATTTAAGTGTGCCCAGAACTATCTCCAAGTGTGTCCAGAACTATCTCCAGAGGTTTGATCTTTTACATCAACCATTCAGGAGAGCTGCTGTCTGTGGAACTGTCTGAAGGCAGAGGAACACAGAGGAATGCCAGGGAGGGCTAGGAGGAACTTCTCTAATCAGGAAAGGAGAATCATACACCACTACTGTAGACAAAAAAAGAACCCACCTAGTTTTATTTTTATAATGTGTTACTGTCTTGTGTGTTGGTAACTGAGTCACCAAAAGTCTGCCCTACTTTGATTGCCAACTCCTCTGAAGTGGCTCAGATATTTCCACTTCTGTGGAGGGATTTGGTTGGTTCTGGTTTTGAGGTAAGGGTAAATAGACTCATGAACTTTTACTGTCATTGGGGTGTGTAGCCTTAGACTAAGAAAACAGTTGTTCTTGTTTAATTCTGAGACTGACATCCAAACAGTCATCCAAATGTCAACCAAAATACTCTAGTTTGATTGTGATTCTGTTTAGGTGATATAATGTAGATCCTCTTCCTATACAAAAGGGTTATCTAAAATATGCCCTAAACTCTAGGAAATCAAGTACTCTTTTATCTCAACTTATTCTAAAGACCTTAGTAAAAATTGTGTAGAGACATTTCTTTACCTTTGGGACAAAGTGGCTTTGATTTTGGAAACCCATTTAAAGTGGCTGATACAAGCATCAGCTAAAATGAAGCTTTGTTCTTTGGTGCGTACTTTTGTGATGCCAGTGATCTGTCATCCACCTCCAAGATCATTATTGGAATGGAACGACTCTGTGCTCATCTTATTTTCTTTTTTGTGAGGTGTGTCATTTGGGAGCTCTGGGGTCACTACTGGCCCATAGACAACTTCACAGGCCATCTCTTCAGCAGGACTGTCCTGGCCTGACAGCTGTTGGCTGAGTCCCCAGGTGCTTCCAGAGCGAGGACTGTTGTGTTAAAACCACCTGCCATCTGTTGGTACAAAATTTTTGGATTCTAAATGATGAGTCACTTATGGCTCCTACTGTTCTTTCTGCTGCCAAGATTAATTTACCTATTGGACTTTATCAGGAAATACACTGGGATAACTTGTCATAAAGCTTTGTCCTATGCAGAGTTCACGTCTCTAATGAGCAATCTTCCCAGGGCCACCAATGGAAAAGATGGAGAAAAAGTGTCCTTTAGGGGAGGCAGGCAGAAGCCACAGTATGACATAATATGACCCTCACTCTGGGGCCTTCCATGCACATAACTGTAACAGCTGGATTCAGTAGGTTTGGGAGTCTAGTAGTGGTTCCATGTTCTCTTGCCAACACTTTGTTAGAAGGGCACCCGTGGTGGTCACCAAGTGTGGCATAAGGTAGGCCCTCAGTGACTGTTGGTTAATTGTATGACTGAGGTCTATGACCACAGAATGGGTAAGTCTCCTTAGGGCCACAGGTTTAGTGTGTTGACCCGGTTGAGCCTATTACCCCAGGTTGCCCAACTGGTAATGCCACATTCACAGCCAAAAAGATCTCTAGATCCCAGTATAGTTCTTAGCACTTCTCAAAATCAAGAGCAGTTTGAATGATGTTTAGGGGAAGCTCAGTGCTAAGACAGAAGCTAGAAGCAGGAGCCATGGGGTTTGTGTGTTGGTATCTGCAGTGTGTGTGTGTGTGTGTGTGTGTGTGTGTGTGTGTAAGAGGACTTAGTTCTAATTATAGAACAAGTGCTTTCCAAAGGAGAAAACTGAACATTGGGTTAACAAATCCCCCTGTCCACGAGCGTGTGGTGGCTAAAGTCTCAGGCTACAGTACAAAATATGCTTCTGCACAAATAGCTTCACACAAATCAGTTTTTATTGTTAGTATCATCATCTTTTGTCCAAAAACTGTTTATTATGATGGTTCAAATCTAGCTTTATTTGCATATCCTAGAATATCCTAAAATGTTTCTGCTTCACGCCTCCCATGTTTTTATCACCCCATAATTCTAAACTCCATGCCACAAGAAAACTCCTAAGAACAGGAGACTCTGACTCTTTCAACCAGGTTCCATTTCCCCCAAGTTTTCTAAAGCTTTCCTGTCTGGAGAAATTAGCAAGTCATGGGTGGGTGGGATTTTATTCTTACCACAGGTGGGCGTGATTTTATGGGTGGTTCTTCCTCCAGCCTCCTAGGGCGGAGGCAGAGTTACACACTTGTGTGCCCGGGGAAGGTGAAGTTCCTCTATTGTAGATCCCAGCCTCAAGCCATTCATCTCTTCTGCATGGTCAGGGATTGGAAGAGGTGGCCAGCTGCATGGGTCTATCCAAGGCACAGCCAGCCTTGCACCCCCTGCTGATCTTTCCAGTCAAAGTGCTGACTGACCAAGCATTGGTGAGATGTATTAAGAAATTTTGCAAACATTCAGAAGTAACCTATTCTAGAGTGATCTGGGGGTGGGGTGCAGCTGGGACAGGGGGACCTTTTTCAGAGCAAACCATGTGGTGGTAATTGCCATCACCAAGGCATCACCAGTGTTTGAGAATATTTCTAACCATTGGTCTTATCTATGCGCAAAATGCCTCTGCTGCTGAGGTAGCAACATTTATGTGCTTCTAGAACTCCTGATGGCTGCCTTCTCTGCCTACCTAGGAGGTAGGAGCATGTACCAGTGCCCAGGGCTTTGTGATGGTTGTGCTCTGGGGCAGGCAGGAAAAGATGCCCAGAAGGTCCGAGGGTTGCCTACTCTCAATGGCAATTTGGCCTCCAGATGAGTTGTGGGAGCACTTTGGCAAATTTTCTACACTTTCACTTCACAGTTGGAAAAATAAGGCTCCACAGTCTTCAGGGCAACTAAGGCCAAGGTGGTCAGATGCACTCCATGCCAGCGAGCAGCTGCGCGGTCCTGGCCTCACATAGGACAGCAAACTAGGCCAGAGGGGTGCCCTCCTCCTCCCACAGAGTATTTAAAATCAGACCACAGGGTGCTTTTGTCACTATGGAAAGAATCTTCTACGTCTGAGGCAGGCCAGTCACCAAAATAGGGAGTAAAATAATTTACCTACACCCAGGTAGGCCACGGGGCCCTTAGTACAAACTCATACAGACTTGTAGGTTTGTATATTTTGAAAACAAATGATTTCTTTACAGACAGAAGTAAAGGAATCAGGTCACACCAACTTGTCTTGGTTTTAGAAGAATTTTGCATACAAAGAAGAACAGCCAAAAGCTACAAACCTGGTCAGTGTCTATGAAAATGTATCCACAGCCAGATGAGCAACCTACCTTTCAGTTCCAGGACTGTTTTAGAAAAATGTTGGAAGCTTTGTATTAGCTGAAGAACTATTCTTTCCCTTGATGTCACCTCAAACAGGAATCCCCAAGAGATTATGCAGAAGGGAAGATAGGGTTAACGGCCTGTTTCTTAAAGACACTTGTGAAAAATACAAATCCCTTAAATCCTAGTTATTTACCAGACTAGAATCCTCTCTTGAAAGTGTTTAATCCTGGTCAAATACAGAAAGACAAACCACTGGCTTCAAGAATCACAGTTCATTGTAAGGGAGGCAGGTGCTCCAGAGAGGACCGCTGTCTTGGAAGGTCCCAACACTGTGGGAGGGAGAAGGCCTGGCCGCAGCTGTCTCAGGAAGAGCCTTGGTCCCCACCGGTGGCCCTGGGGGTGAACTGGATGAATGGCTGAGAGTCCTCCCAGCGCACTCTGCACAGGTGCAGGTGTCACGGCCTCAGAGGACACTCTGTGGACTCAAGGCCAAGGGGCACAGCTGCACCAGGCTCACATGGCACTTAGAACCAGGCTTCCTGGGAGGCCTCAGCACCCAAGCGTGCTCCTTGCTCAGAGACCCAGGGCTCCGGTAGGGTGCCGTGGACTCAGGGCCACCGCTCTCCCTCTTCCTGTGAGATGCCCAGCACCGACATGTGTGGGATCCCGCACTCCTGCAGAGACTTGGTGAGATCAGAGAACCGTCTCCTGGGCACCTCCATTGTTTCAATGCTGCAGTGTCCATAGGTGGCTTTGTTCTTCTGCTCAGCCACAGCAACCACCGTTTGCAGGTCATCAGTTGGCCGGAAATGGCGGACAAACCTTTGGCCCGATGGTGACCTGACAGCGAGCAGCAGCCTGGGTTCTTGTTCTGAGGGTTCCTCCAGGTTTCCAGCCCCAGCGGTGCCCTGCCTCTTGGTGCGGAGGATGAATTTCCTCTCCAGGGCACAAACTTGAGCTTGAGCACTGGAATCTTCTTTGCTTGTCTTCATAGAGCAGGGCCCCTCTTGGTAGCGTGCCTGGATGCTGCTCCGCTGTGGCGAGCAGGCCTTTCTAGCTACTGTGTCCACAGCTCCCTCCTCCAGGCTTCTTCTGTTGATGGAAGGAAGGACCGGGTATTTATTGAGAGAAGAGGAAGCCCCAATGGGCACTTGGTGTAGCCGCTCAGGGATCTCACCAGCGGCTCCCTGAGCTGGCAGTGTGGGCGCACAGGCTCCTAGTTTCTGGCTGCCTGGTGACTCACTGGGATTGGCTGGAGGTGGAGAGGGAAGTGTATGGTGAGCACACTCCTCTGTGCCCTGTGGTTTGTGGAGACGTGGCCTTGTCCGGCCCTTGGCAGACTTGGGCCTGATGAGGTGCATCTTTAGTGAGTCTGGCTGCCAACTGAAGCTGTCAGCAGCTGTGCCGGCAACAGTACTGCGTTCAGGTGTTGCTATGTTCACAGGGGCTTCTGTGGCCATTGCTTCTCAGGACCCCTAAGGAAACAGCAGAAAACAGACAAGGTCATGGGTTAAATAAACTTCCTGGGACAGCTGGGTCCATGCATCCACTCTCCCGGTGCCAAGAATAAGCACCAGTGGGCCAGAGTCTGGGATCTTTCTTGGATTTCTGGCATCTAAAGAGGGACAGGCACTGGGGATGTAGTTCAGTGGTAGAGTACTTGCCTGGCATGCACAAGGCCCTGAGTTCAATCCCCAGTACCCAAATAAAAATAAAATAAAAAAAAAGAGGAACACTAACTTTCATGCATTCATTCATTCATTCATTGTGGGGACTTAGGACTGTCTCAGCGAATCAAAGTTGTTGCAGTTTAAATTAGTGTAATGAGGGAAGACTAGCGTTAGGCCTACAAGTAAATAGCTATTCCAAAGAGTAAAAACTGCTATGAATAAAACAAAGTATTGTATCAAAGAATAGCTAAGGTGGAAAACTAATTATTATTCTTATGAGGAGGGGTCTTTAAGCTGAGAGACCCCACTAATAAAAAGGAACAAATCATGTGACAACGTATAGCAGGGGTCAACCAACATTTCCCATAAATATCATCAGCTTTGGGGGCCGCATGATCTCTGTTACAACTCCTCAAGCCTCCACTACAGCACAAAACGAATACAGGCACTACGTTCAGCACATGGGCTGTGGCTACATTCCAGGACAACTTCATCTACAAAAACAAGGGATAGGCCACACTGGGCCCCAGGGTCACAGTTTGCTTGCCCTTGATCTAGAAAAGTGTCCAGGAAGACGGAAGGGCACAGACGAAGTTCTGGAGCAAGGAGAGTTTCGTGTGCTCAAGGATTTTCTAGCTTCTGGACTGAGGATCCCTCCCTTGGAGGTGGTCTCTTCCATCCACAGATGCAGAGGCATAGTCAGGAGAGTTAGGGGTGTCTGCCTTTGTCCAGAGAGGGAAACTCATGCTGTCAAGATACTCAGCAGGGAAACCAGGCTCAGCTCCACTCAAGAGCATTTATCTACTCACGTACGCCCCTTTGGAGAGCTCCCTTAAGGAAAGGACAAGCAGCCTGCCCTGGCATCATTATTCACAGCAGAACAGCCTCTCTCTGGGATCTCTGTGTTCCCTTTGCACCTCAGTCCTTCCTATTTCCTCTTACTCTATCTACCCAGTTTGCCCTTACTTCACTTTCTTTCCTACTGTCTTGTCATTCAACCTTGCCCCGTGGCGGCGCTGCAGAAATCACTCAACATAATATCCCTCCCTAACTTGGTCATCAGGGGCGGGAGGACAGGAACAGGAAGGCTCCAATGCTGCTCCAGCCACCTGCCAGAGCTCATAAGGCAAGGCACTGGGATTCTAAATGAGGGGTCGACAAACCTTTCCTGTAAAGAGCCAGAGAGTGGCTATTTGGGGCTTTGCAGACCACACAGTCTGTCCTAAGTACTCAATTCTGCCTTTATAGCACAGCCGCAGACAGTATGTAAATGAACTTGTATGGCTGTGTCCAATAAAGCTTCGTTTAAGGACTCCGAAATTTGAATTTCATATAATTTTCAAATGTCACAAACATATTCCTCTTCCCCCCAAAACAATTTAAAAATGCAAAGGCTATTTTTAGCTCACAAGCCACACAGTGACAGTTGACCAGCCAATTTTGGCCCATGGGCTGTAATTTGTCAGACCCCATCCTTCTTTTTTTTTTGGTACCGGGTATTGAACTCATGACCTTGCTGCTGAGCTAGATTCCTGGCCTAAACCCCATCCTAAACCAACTCTAAGAGAAATCTGAGCACATGCTAATGCTACAGCCACACGAAGGGGAAGATAGAGTGGCTGCTCGCTGGTCACACAGCTAGCTGGTGAGAGAGTCTGAGAGACTGTCACAGAACCCAGGTTTTGTGACATTCAGTCCTGTGTCCTTTGCACTCAAAAGAGTTGCTTCTTAGAGGGCCTGTCTTGGTTGTCCCCAGTACATCATGTAAGGTCTCTTGATTTCTGGTTACATTTCTGTCTTTCAACTACCCTGGGAACACTTCAAGGATCTCCACACTGGGTCTCCCACCAAGGGCGCTCATGACAGCCAGTTAAATCCAAAGAGAAGCAACACACCAAGACGTGGTAGAGCATGTCTCTGTGCAGACCCAGGACTACCAAGCCACGTCACCTCCTCTTTCCTCGCCATCTTGGCGATCACTTCATTAACACCACTGCCACCACTTCCTCCTCCCGGTCCATGGTTCCATCTCTCCCAGAACACTGCAAACATCTGGTTGGACTCCCTGTTTCCCTCTGAATCCTGATCACCATGGTGATTACTGCTTTCTCTGCTCACAGGCTGACCACATCCCTCTCAGCCTTGTAAGACCTTCTAGTCATTTCCTAGTACTTCCTTGTCCCCAAACAGCATGTTTGCATGCAAGGACAGAGGACCAGGAATCAGGCGACCTGAATTCTTTTTCAGGCTTATAAGCCCACCACTCTACATTTCTGTTATAGAACTTTCCCCATTTTTTACATTAGCTGCACAACCTGGAAAATATTAAAATACCTGTAAACTTCAGTCTCTTTGCCTACAATACAAAGAGAAGAACATGAAATAATGTAGGTCAAGCAGGAAACACCAAACCTGGTACATAGTAGAGGCTTGACTATATGTTAAGGACTTTCTTGTGTTCTGGTTGTGTATCTGTTTAGTATGTTCCGTTGTTCCAGGTCCGGTGGCTCACCTGTTGCTTTCAAGCTTTAACCCCAGGTCTCCTTGGTGGTCTTCTTCCTAGTCAGTACTAACCAGCAGGGGGAGTTCTAGGACCCATGGCTCCCTGTCTACTACATAGACATGACAGGAGGTTGATTTCAGTGAGCTACTATCTATGCAACTGCCTCAAAAATAGGAAACAATTCCTGAGTCAGTTCTCCCTTCCAAGTACTAACCAGGCCCGACCTTGCTTAGCTTCTGAGGTCAGATGAGATCCGGTGCGTTGAGGGTGGTGTGACTGTAGACTCTGAGTCAATTCTTTCCCTTCTGATTCCACACTTTTACTTTTACTCAAATTCACTTCCTCCAAGCTCCCTTCTTCACCGAGTCCTGAACAGGGTCATTCAAACCCTCTGACTTTCTCTTCTAACCTTGCCATTCTGAGCGCATTTCCAGTGTTGCCTCATTGTAGGGAGCAACCTCTTTCTCACTACCAAAACATGGTATCTCTATATATTCACGATGTCCTGCTGTGTTCAAAATCTTGGACAAAGTTATCCCCTCTTTCCTACTCTCAAGGCCTCTGCGTTTGCTCTGTTCCACTCACAGCTGGAGTCTTTTTCCTCTCTCATTTTCCATTTCTATTTTCACACCCAATCTAGCTGCTAGTATTCAGGAGCCTTCTCCTCGGCGGAATTTTAGCATCAGAATTACCTGCCCATCTCCTTGCTAATTTCATCAATTTCCTGGTCAACGGTGAAGAGTCTGTTTCCCCTCTGAGCTCAGTTTTAAAGTCTTTCTCTTGTAATGAGGCAGCTCTGCCACTGTACTAAGGATGGTGTGAGAAGGCATTACTGTCCAACTGCTGTGCCAAAGACAAGCTCGACTCCCTTCTTTACCCACCCTCCCACTAAGGAATGGCTATTAATTTGCCACAGTTTCTCCAGAATTATCACAAGCTTGGCTTCCACCACCCACACATGCCTCAGGAAGGCTTAGCTGTCAGTAAGTTTGGTAACTTAGAAACCTCTTCCTTTAACAACTTTGATGAGCAAAGTCATATGTTCTCACAGGCTCTGCTGGATTATTTTTAACAGCAAAACTTGAGTATGTGCATGCACTCGCTACACCTTTTGGTGCTATATAATTAGCCATGTTCAGGGGGGTGTCACATTCAAGACACCCTGGTCATAAGATAACATGACTGCGAGCTATCAAGGAGAAAAACCTCCATGATGACTAATTCCCATAAGCCCACTCATGGTTATTTAGAGACTAACACCTCCTTCAGGTAAAACCATTGCATCCAACCTGCTTTCAGAGCCCACTGCCTCCTCCTGAGTGCAGAGACCATCTGTTACATGGAGGGAAGAAACACCAGCTCCTCTAGCATCCAGCGCAAGGGCAGGGGAGGTGGAGGAAACAGGTGTTTGGGAATCTGAGCCAACTGTGCCTTTATATTCACACCGTGGATCCCAAACTCTGCCTGTCACCCTCGGTCCAGGCAGGCTTCTGTAGCAGCCATCATTATCCCTGCTTAGCTCATTTCATCACCCTGAGGCCTGGCAGACACTCAACCACAAAGTGATTTGACAAGATCTAGGTGTGAGCATCCATCAAGCTGCCAGCTGAATAGGCAAGTGGCCTGTTTACTTAAACACAGTAACTGCACTGCAGAGGCCTCCTAGGAGGCAGGAAACAAACACTGAGAACGGTTTCCAAGAAGTTGCCAGAAGGGCAAGTGCCCATTCCTTCAGATTCATCACCAGGTCAACTGGAGGGAAGGAAAATTTGATGAAAAAAGCTACAGCAAGATTTTTGTTTTCCAAGGGTATCCACAACCCACTACAGGGTCCGACTATCCTATTTTACAACCCAAATCTAAACTTACAGTAAAAGCAATAAAATATAACCACCTACATACCATCTGCTGGTATATACCAAGATGCATACATAGGAATTGGTCTTTTAAAAATGTTTACCAGTTAATACCACCTCCTTCCACCCCCACCTCTACCCAACCAGGCTTGCAGGATGAGAGTGCTTAGAAGAACCAACAGGAGATGGTTGTTGGGTGGAGGATGAGAAAACTTTGGTACCATTCCCAGTTCTGCCTCAGACAAATGATTAGAATGCACTGTCCTATGCAGAGTGCCACCCTGAACTAAAAGCCACCAAGTGCTCAACGGATGGGAAAGGGAACTGGGGATGATTCCAGCGGCAAAAGGGCGGGGAGGTGGCGGGGTAATGCAATTATGTACAAGCCCTGCCAGCCCTGGAAGCACACAAGCTTAAGGTGCACAAGGAAGCATTTGCGGGGAAGGGCAGAAAGAGCATCTAGAAAGTCAGAATGGACCTGAACAAAAAGCATAGAAATGGGGGAGGCTCCCTCTGGTTCTCCGTGTCACTGGGACCTCCTTTTCTCCCTCGGGAGAAGGCTGGTCCAGGGGCTGGTTGTGCACAGCCCACCAACATGTCATAGCTCTGTGGTTTCTTAGGCCCCTCCGCAGCCGCAGAGTCTGGAGCTTGTCCTATTCAGCAAAGATAATCTCTGGCAGGGCTTGCTGTGCGCCTGGGGAAAAGCTAGTTCTCACACACTCCCCTCCAGTCTCCTGAGGTTCGTCCCTGAGGCCAGGTCTGGGCAAGCTGTGAGGGCATGATGCCAGGCTTTCTGGAACTGGCCTGTCCCGGCCTCTCTGAGGTCAGCGGGGACTGTGGGCAGGCCAGGGTCGGGCAGCCGCTGGCCTAGCTCACCTCGCAGCTCCGCTCCATCCGCCTCCGCCGCGGGCGCCCGGCTTGGTGCAGCTGGTAAACAGCCACGTCTCCAGGGCAACCGCCAGGGGTGGGGGCCACGTGCTTCCGGTCTGACCGGAACCGGACAGACGAGTGAGAGTGCAGTAGGGGAGGGGGCGGGCAGGCCTTTGTCTTTTGGAGGCAGCAGGAATCCTGGCTTTGGCCTCTTCGTCCTGCAGGCTTCGTCTTTCTCACCTCACCTGCCTGCCTCTGCATCTTGTCTCCTGGGGAGACTGAATCTAGGAGAAGGAGAGTTCTGGCCTGGGCTGCTAGATGGAGAGGGGAGCGGCGTCCTACCTCCACCAGCCCCAGACCAAGTTGTGACTTTGGGTCAGACTTGACCTTCTCAGCGTCCTCCTGTAAAATGAGACTGGGGGACTGATTGTGTCCTGTGGACTCTGGAATCTGAGTGGCTGCTCCTAGGGTGTCTATTGAGAGTTGTGGAGCAGGACCACGTGTCCACTTGCCTTTCTTGCTATCACCCTTTCAGTATCAGCTCCTTGACCTCATTGCCACATCAGACGCACACTAAGCAGCATCCTGAACCTTGTGATCAAGGGCAACCGCACCTTCTTTGAGGGGCAAGCCCAACCTTTAACTCTGCAGCAGTTCTGGGCACTAATACAGTTGCTTTTCAACATCGTCAAGACTTCTTGACGATGGAGTCAGAGGACGGCCCCTTTCCATTCCAGCAGGCAGGAGAAAGCATGGAAGAAAAGCAGACAAGTTTGTAGGTACAATGGTAGATGACCGAGAAAGTTTTCATACCATGGCTTCTATTTTTTCTTTGCAGAGGACAACAAGATTATCTTCCAAGAAGGGAGAGGGAGAGATGGGAGGTTTCAGGAGTGAGAACAAGGTTTGAAATAGCCATGGAGGCTATTGAATAGCCTTGCACTGTGGGCTTTCTCCCTGCCGTGATCCGTGGTCCACTGCTTCAGCCATTCTCTTGGCAGGAATCCTCCATGTCCTTGTCCTGCCTGCTGTCTTTCCATCCCATTCACTTGATGAATCCTCAACCCAAATCTACTGTGCCCAGGTAGTGGAGAAATCTTGGCAGCCACAAACTTTGACCATGGAAAAATTTCATTTCCAACCTCCGTTGGCCCCTCACCCCTGCTCAGCAAGCCTTCCACTCTCCCTTCTCAGCTCTCTCTCCTTTTTCCTCCATGGCTATTTCAAACCTTGTTCTCACTCCTGAAACCTCCCATCTCTCCCTCTCCCTTCTTGGAAGATAATCTTGTTGTCTTCTGCAAAGAAAAAATAGAAGCCATGGTATGAAAACTTTCTCGGTCATCTACCATTGTACCTACAAACTTGTCTGCTTTTCTTCCGTGCTTTCTCCTGCCTGCTGGAATGGAAATGGGCCGTCCTCTGACTCTATCCAAAGTTGAGTGTGTCACCATGGTGCTCCAGAGCCCATTCATTCCCTGCCACATGGTCACATTTGAAAGTCACACTCTCTTTAGACTGCAGGCTTTTGCTCCTGCTGTCCCATTGTCCTAGAAGATTCCTCTCCTCCTCTCTAGCCCCTTCCTTCTTTCATCTACTTAACTCGCATTCATCCTCCATGTCCCAACCTAATGGCTGAAACCTTTTTTCCAAGTTGGAATTAAGATAGCTTCAGGCGTCCCAGCTGGGTTGCTGTCTGCTAGGCTGTAAGTCACTTGCAATAATTTAGAGACTATATCATTAGAAGATACATTACTAGGCATCCAATAACCATAGATTCATTGTCTAGCATTGTGGCTAAATGATTGCTGTTTGGTCTGACCTGGACATGTAGGATTTTGATAAGAGTGACTCTAAGCCTTCTTCAAGGCATTCACAATTTGAGAAAACACAATTGTGCACTGAGAAAGAGTTCCGAATCAGATTCTTTGTAATACCGTTTGAGTCAAGGGTAGCAGAGCAGGCAGGATGTGATTGTATGGGAAGTGGTGGGCACGGCCATCACATTTTTGGGAGACAGGCAAAAGGGGATCATTTCAGTGGTTACATTTTTGACCACCTCAGAGAGGATTCTGCCAACCATGAGAGCTGCTGGTGAGAGCTTGGGCCGGGCCAGCTTCCTGTTAAGGGTTCTTCCTGCCTACCCTCCAAATTTAGGAGGCATGGTGGCCCTAGGAAGGTGCAGGAGGTGCTGCCTTAGGATTTGATGGTTTTGCAGCTCAGAGCTGGTACCTTATTTTTTGTTAATGATTCTGTCAGAAATATTTAAGTGATGCTCTTGAGCCCTTTAGCACCCACTCAGAAAAGATTAAAGTAGATTCTTCATCAGCTATTTTAACATCACCTAAGAATTATGCAATCCTTTGGAGAATTGAATTGGCTTCTCACCCCCTGTGCATGCATGCGTGTGTGCTCTTGCTGGAGCAGTAAATTAATGGTTATGCCTATGGCCTGATTCATCCTCAGCAGTACATGTCTTTTGCTCTTCAGGGTCATGAAGTATATAGCCCCCAGGAGAGGCTGGAAGTTAAGGGAAAAAAAAAAGAAGGAAGCCAGTCAATCCATGCCTGTGACTTTCCTATCTCCTGACCTTCTTTAAAGAAGGTGTCTTTGTGGTTGGCGGTATGCTCAATGGTAGAGCACTTGCTTAGCCTATGTGAGGCCCTGAGTTCCATTGCCAGCACTGGAAAAAAAGAGGTATAATGCTCAGTCTCTGGCACATATACACAAAATAGAGAGCTCATTGCCCTACAAGCTTAAATGTAGACACTTCTTCCTTTCCAGTCATACCTCGCTCTGCTCATCAGCCCTGTCCTTGGGCTGCAGTCCCCTTGTTGTGCAGATAGCCTTCAATTTGCTCATCTCCATTGTCTTTGCTCATGCCTGCACCACCTTGCTCTCTTCCTTGAAATGAACCCAAAGCACCAGACCTTTCAAATCCCTTCTTAAAAGCCACGTCTTCCATGAAGCCTTTTCCTAACCACCCAATGTCATGTGCTCCTTCTGGTTTCCTTCTTGTCCAATGGAGCAAGCCCAAGAGGATGCCGTGCACCCTCACTGGGACAGTTGCTTTAATGTCTGTGACTCTCCACCGTGGAAGCACCACTGGCCTTTTCATCCTTAAAAAACAACTGTTCTCAGAACCTTCAGCTGACAAGCAGCAGAGCAGTTCTGGAACTCACATTGGCTGTTTCCACCCTCTATCCAGACCCCCACCCTCACCTTGCGTTCCCAAATGGAACTTTATCTTGAACCACCTACTGAGCTGGTCATAGGAGTTGCAGCCATGGCCTCTGGAATCAACGATGGTGTTTCATTCCTGGCTCTATCACTTGTCAGCTGAGGACCTTGGACAATTGATGTATCATCCCTGGACTTCTGTTTCCATATCTATAAAGCATAAATGTGTAGGATATCATTGTTGTACGAGTGAAATGAGATAATATACATAAGGATCTTCGTGCCGCACCTGCCACATAGAAGTGCTTGGTGAGAGTTAGCAATCTTTAGATTATATTCATCTTACTGTGGCGCTCTCCTTCGGTAGCCTCTGAGCTCTGCAACGGCAGAAACTTGCCTCTCTCTGACTCCCCTGCTTTGTTCACACAATACTTGCTTTGTGATAGGTGCTCAGTAAATGAGAATTGAATTGATGACACTGTGCTGATTCGCAGCTAGCTTTTCTGGAGAGACCCAGCAAGCCGCCAGTTAGTACCCACACAGAATAACTGGCCTGGGGTCTAAATCAACTCCCTCAGACCTCTCTCAGGGTTGGCTGAAGGCAGGAAGTCTACTTTCTTAGCAGTTTGTCTCCAAAGAGCATTTGACCCAGTTTTGAATTAGTAACATTGAGATTTCAGCATCTCTATACCCTATACACCAGTGTCTTGCTCTACTGGTCCTTGATCCCACCGAAGCGCTGGATTGAGATCACAGGTAACCTTTAAGCGGAAGGTAAACAATGTGGATAATTAGGAATGAGGCCAAGAGGCTGGTGCAGTTAGTCATGTCTCCTGGTGAATCAGCTTCCTGAGGGGACCTGCGAGAAGCAAGTTTCTGGATAATGAAATGTATTTACCCCTTGAGATACTGTAGCATTTTTATTATTCCTCCCACGTTGTTGGAAAGTATCCAGAAATGCGTTGCCTATTTTGCAGTCTTGTTAAGAAGAGTTTATCAAGCACCGTCACTCACCTCAGCCATGTTGACCAAGTGGTTTCACCTTCAAGAGTTTTCTGAAGCTCGCTGGTCCTCTCGTGTGTGTGTGTGGAAAGGGAGCAGGGTCAGTGTTTCCACCACAGATCTAGTGAGACCTGAGGGTCAGGGAGCTTACATTGTTAAGACAGGAAATGGTGGGACAGCTTCAGCCCTCTTCTCTGACATCAAAACTTTAACATGGATCTGCCATAGAATCTTCTTTGACGTAGAATCCATTAATTCAGCTCTATCTTCCTGTCTCTTGCACAATTCAACCTTTTTGGCACCTCAAAGCCAGTAATTGTCCTCTAGCTGCAATATTGTTGTGAGTCAAGCAATCTGCTCTTACATTCGGTGGTCCCAAGTTTCGCAGCTTTGATGGTTATTAGTTTAATCATCTCTCTCTAGCTTTCCCACTAAGAAAAGCCATTCTTAACTCCATTGCTGCTCAACTGCTGGGCTGAGGGACTTGTTGGAACTACGTGTAAAGCAAGAACGTTGTGGTATCTAGTGAGCTGCTTGGATCATTTTGGGGTTTGTCTTCTCAGCTGTGTTTTAGGTTGGCACAGCTCTTGGTCTGATGATCCACCTAAGCAGGAGAACCACTAAGGAATGAGTGCGAGCCTTGGCATCAGGAACACCTAGGGACCTATCAGCTTTCAGGGCAAATTACCTAACCTCTTCTGGCTTCAGTGACCCTCATCAATAAACTGGGATTGATAATCTATGCTTCATCAGGAGGATTCAGGGAAATAATCCCCAAGCACTGCCTAGCCTCGTGTTGGTGCTCAATAGACGGTAAGTATTACTTTTATTTCTATAACTTCAAGTGTAAGACTCTGTTCATTCATTGATTTATTCACTCCTCAAGTAGTTATGTACTGCCTACCTCTCCATGCCTAGTTTCCTATCTGCAACATGAAGAGAATAAATAGTGCTTATCTAGCTGGGGGTGTGAGGAGTTAGTAAGTACAGTATACATAAAGTGCTCAGACACTGCAGGGTAAGTAAGTGCAATACATATGTTGTCTGTCATCATCACTACTGCTTATTTGTGCCAAGCACAGGGCCAGGTGGGCACTGGGAATAAAGAGGTGGGCAAAATGGACATGACCTTTGTCCTCATGGAGCTTACATGTTCTTTCTGCCTTGCTTTCTTCATGGGGAGAAAAACCAGTGCCTGCTTCACTACTGTGATAAAAGATGAATTGATAGGTCTGGCCAACAACCCAGTGTGTGGCTCAGGCCCCCGATTTGCTGGCTGCTGCTCCGGGAGTTGACATGAGGACTCATGCCCTCATTAAGTCTCTGGCCTCTTAGTTTTGCTTTGGCGTGATCCGAAGAGCCCCAAGTCAGTTGGAGAGACCCAAATCAGTTGTGGCTGAGGTGTACTCATGAAGATCAGTGTGTGGAAATGCCTGAGACCTTCAGAATCCCTTGTGGATGAGAGGGGTAGGCAGGGACCCTGTCGGGGGGAGGAAACCCTGGATTTGGAGTTAGGGACCAAGGATAAGTCCTGGTGCTGCCACTCAGTAGCTGGGTGGATTTTTTTTCAGGTCACTTTTCCTCTCTAAGCCTTGCTTTCCTTGACTGTCAAGTAGGGTAGTGATAGTAACTACCTTGTAGGGTTGTTGTGAGGAGCAGAACATAAATTTAAGGGAATTCAGACCTCCTCAAAAATCACCTCTTTTAAGATGCTTTTTGTGACCCATCCAGGAGAGTGCACTGCTCCTACCTCTGAGCTCAAAGGCATTTATTCATACAACTGCCTGTCACGCTACAAGGGCTAAGACTGGGCTCCCTGGAAACAAATTCTGAGACAGAGAAGTGCATTGCTAGGAGGCTCTCGGGAGAAGTGATTGGGAACTGAACAGGGCCAGATAGAGGAGAAGAAGCACCTGACATGGTGGGAGAAGCTGGTACACAGAGGGACAAGCTGACAGAGGTAGCAAGTGACACACAGAAGGTCTTGGATAATCCTCCAGGGAGTTCTGGGGGTGGCATGGCTTCTCAGAGCTGTTCTGAAAGAGGTAAGGGGCCACCCAGTTTAAACGGTCACTTCGCCAGGCACTGACTGGAGATGACTCCTTTCCTCTTCCCCAGGAAGGGTCATAACCTTGGGCCACATGGTTCCCTGCAGTGGCAAATAATTCTCAGTGAATGAGAGTGTTGGGAGAAGCCGGCATGATCTCCTCCAAGAGACCAGGAAGCGTTCCAGAAGCAATGGAGAAGCAAACCTGGAATTTCTGCCCACATAGGGCTTTTGGCCTATATTTGCCTATTTGGTATCCAAAGCCAGCTTGGCAGCCTTGCTTGGGCCAGAATCTTCTCATTAGCAGAGCACACAGTTGGTGCTTAATAAGAGCCTGTCAGATTTTATTATCAGTCACGCACCAGGCCCTTTTCTTGTCATCACCTGCTTGTTTAAAAGATGTAAGATCCTTCTTGGTGGACCAAACGTCCACAAGGTTATTTTTTCAGACTCAAGAGAGAAAAAGGAAGCAAGCCTGTGGAGACAGAACCTAATTAAAAGACAATGCCGCACAGCAGTTGAAGTGGAGTTTGCCCGGCACCTGGCCCACCAGAATTTTGCCAAAGAGGGCAAAAAATAGCACAGGCACCTGGTGAACTCTCCCAGGGCTCTGCATCAGGGCAGTCACGTTGAAGATTTCCTAGGAGTTGTTGCCACTGGTGAAACTCCAGCTGCAGCTCTGCACCTGCCAAGTTCTCCAGGCTCAACCGAGCTCTTGTTCACGCTCTAAGTTCTGATAGCATCAGATCGAGCCTGATTTGTGATGCGCCCACATAGACCACTTGGACAGAGAGAGATAGAGGGAAAGAGAGGGAGAGGGAGAGTCAGAGAGGGAGGGAGAGTCAGAGAGGGAGGGAGAGGGCGCTGTGGACTGATCAGGGGCAGAAGCCTGCACTCTCTTCCACTGTCCCTTGGGAAATGGGCCCCAAATACAGTATTACCTCCACTGCTAATAGTAACGAGAATGCTGTGTTTACCTGTTACTGTGCTTTAACGTGCAAAACAGTTTTATTTTCATGATTCCATCTGGTCCCCACAACAAGCCTGTGGAGGACACAGCTTCATGACTGCAAGGAATCCATTCAACCTCTCTGCACCTCCATTACCCCTCTCTAAAATGATAATAGAAACTCTTAAATTGTTAGGAGGATTGTATAATGCAATAGCCATGAAGTCCTTAAGGTTTCTTAATAAAGATTTGACATTACTGATAGAGCTTTTTCAGTCTCACTTTACAGGCAAGGAAACTGGGCTTCAGAGAGGGTGATTTTTTGACTAAAATATCTGGGAAAGGAAGAAGGAAAACACCAAGTGGCACGGCAAAGAGAACCAGGTTTTCCGGAGCTAGAGTTCCACTATGAGCAGTGTGTGTCCCATTTGAACTCGGGAACAGAGGGACTACTGACTCCTCCCAAGGGGAAAAAAATAGTCAAAGGGACAGTGTTGCCAAAGGGAAAAAACTCCAGAACATTTGCACTTTTGAAACAATTGAGGCCTTCTTACTTTTTTCTATTTGGGTCTAAATAGCAGGAATGCTATCACGGTCAGAGATAATTAGCTTGGGAGAAGATCTCCCTGAGCCTTCCACTGAAGGCTTTGGAAGACCTGAGCGGCAGAGGGGGTTTTGCGTCCAAATGGCCTTGCCCCATTTCGGTCACTTCCTCGTCAAACAGAAGTTCAGCTGTAGACAAAGGCAGGGCCCTGGTGCCGAAGACCCCCCGGTCTCCTCTGAAATGAAGGTCATTGCCATTCTCATTGTCTTCATCTCCTGCTGTAAGTAATAAGCCAGCTGGGAGGGTGCCAGGATGCCGTCTTCCTGTCTGCGTCATTGGGGTGGCCCTTCCTGAGGTGGCGGCAAGTAGGGAAGTCGCTCAGAAAGAAAGCAAGAATGGAACAGGCTCCCACCAAAGTTCTCCTGCTTCTCTCTCTGCTCTCGGATCCTAGAAATTTCTAGCAAATAGAAGGTTGCTAACTACTGGGAAGAGGACTTTAGGTATGGTTCACTGCTCCCAGCACCAGGAGGATTTGTCTTTGGATGGTAGCCAGTTACCGTTATCTAAAATCAAGTGGATCTAGCACAAAACTGCAGGCGTGGATCTGCAATGATTAATTGTTATCGGAATAATTAATTCCATAAGAAAGACATGGTTACAGTGACTAATGGGATCACTGGTCTTTCTCAGCCGGAGAGCAGATGCACACCTCTGCAACGTGAGCGAGTGCTTCCTGGGGAGACTGTTGGGGATTCTGTCGGAAAGTTTGGACTGTTGCTGCATTGGTTGTATAGGAACTTGTACCAATCCATTTTTTTCTTTTCAAATCTATTTCTCTCTTGTCTGCTGCAGCTGTGTATCAGTAACTTTTGCCTCCCTAAATAACATGTCAAAGCCAGCTTTCCATCTTTCCCTTAGTGAGTGGTGGGATTTATAGCTTTTGAAATTATGGTGCAGTGAGGGCCACTTCTGCAGCCCCCACAGTATGGCCCCTGCTTTCTCCTCCTGACCCCCTGCTTCCAGCAGCACTTCTTGACAGCAAGATGTCTAACACAGCAGTGAGACAAGGAGGTGTCCAGACTCTGTCTTCGTTGTTCTTCTCCTTCATGTATTTACTGTATTGCCATCCCCAAACTGGTACACAATTGTAATTAGAAAGTCAAATAAATGAGAATGTAGCAACAAGGGACAGCCCCTCCTCATCCTTCCAGAGTTCAATCTTTTTCTAAGCTCAAATGCAACCACTCTTAAGAATTGGGTATACGTTCTTCTAGGCCTTCGCATGCATGCATGCACGCACGCACGCATGCGCACGCACACGCATGCCTGCACGCATGCGCGCACACACATGCCCTTGTAATAGAGAAGTTAATGTGCATTCATCATTAAAAAAAACTCAGCATAGGAGTTTACAAAGTATGTTACCTGTTTCTTTACCTGTTTCTTTATCTCCCTCCTCAATCCCATCTCCCAGAGATACTGCTATTAAAGGTTGTGTCTTGTTCTTATCCTCAACCGGTGGACGTGTGGGTGGTTTCCAATGTTCTGATATCACAAATAATGCTGCAACAAACATCCTTGTACATATACTTGGAGCCACGTTTGTAAGCATTTTGTAGAAGTAAACATTGTTTGGCCCATATGAATTTGCCATTTTAAAAACCAGATGGATGGTGTCTTTCCTCTTATGTATTTTGTTTCTCCTGTGAGGTGTAGACACCTGTAATACCCACAGGGACTCGCATTTCTGGCTGTGAACTTTCCTTATTCATGTTGCATCTGATCTGAGGGGCTTTCTGCCTAGGATGGTGGTTTTCTGCTTTGAAGGTGAAGACCCTGGTGGGCAGTAGACCATTGTCCTAAGTGTCAGGGAAACTGGGTGCTCATTTTGGGCGTTACGAGTAAATTTAGCCCCATTTTCTTTCTCATGGAAGGGGCTGATAGATAACCCAGCGAGGCCAGGCCTGTGTTTCAGGGCTCTGGTGACGACGTCAGGGCAAAGCACTCTGGTGAGGGGCTGGCAAGGCAGCACCACACTCACCCCACTTCTCTGGTTCCTTGTTTTCCACTGACAGTGACAGCCCCCACCCTCAGCAGCTTCTGGCAGTTCCAGAGGATGGTCAAGCACGTCACAGGGCGGAGCGCCTTCTTCTCCTATTATGGATATGGCTGCTACTGTGGGCTTGGGGGCAAAGGAGTCCCTGTGGACGACACAGACAGGTACGTGCAGAGGCGCTAAGGCTGCCCAGCATTCGATCTGCGCTGAAGCTCGGGCCTGAAATCTAGAGCCAAGGTATTAGAGTTCTGTGTGGCAGGTAATAGAAGCCATGGAAGCCACCATGAGAAAAGACCAAATGGGAGTCACAGGGTGTGTCTTGAGGAGGCCAGGGCCAGGCCAGCTTCCTAAGCATGTGACCTCTGAAGCTGCACTGAGCTGACACTCCTCAGGGCCTCCATGTGGCTTACGCTCTGCTGTCACCTTCTTGAATTCTTAATAAGGAGCCCTACATTCTGTTTTGCTCTAGGCCCTGCACATTCTGGAGCCAGTCCTGCCCAGAGTTCTAGAAACCTTTTAATATGTACCTGGCAAATGTGCTCTTCTCTCAGCATCCTGGTTTTTAGGGTTACAGGTGCAGCATGCCTGCCCTGCCTGGCTCCCAGCCCTAATTCCACATTCGAGGAGAGAGAATCCAAGTGGCCCAGTTTAGAAGCATTGTCCATCTGGGTGAGGACATGCGGCACAAACCTGGCTTCTGGGCTTATTCCTAAGGACGGGGCTGGGGAGTGTGGGTACCTACCAAAAGTGGATGTGGGGAATAAATGGGATACTTCGTGTGTCATTTCATTTGAAGAAACAAGAAGGCAAAATGTTCTTTCTATATTTGACCTAGCAGGGATAAGTGTCCCCATGAGGCTTAAAATAGCACTACTAGAGTTTGAATTCCTTGGGTTTGTTTGAGGAACCATGGAATGTTCCAGCTGCAAAGACCCCAGAGCCGTGGCAAGACAGACACACTTGTGAAATGCCCATCATGTGCCAAGCACTGGGGTAGGTCATCACACAGGGGCCTAACTTAATCCTCCCAGTGAACACGGGAGGCAGTGTCACCACCCCATGTTGCAGGTGAGGACAGTGAGGGTCTCAGACCAAGAGTCACTAAAGTAGCCATGCCCGTGCATACAGCTCCTAAAGGGCAAAGCCAGGATTTGAATGAGAATCTCAGCGTCTACAGCCTTTCCTTCATGTTCTGTATCTCTCCTGTCTGCATTCAAAGGTGGATTGGAAACTTACAACTAACAGCCAAAGCTGTTAAAGGGCCAAGAGCTGGCTTGGAGGTTGGAATAGTAAGAGAGGGAGACACAGGCATTTTTTCTTGGCAATTTTGGGTGTTGGAATCCACTCCTGAGTTTCTGTCTATCTGCCCGTAGCTGAGGAAACAGGGTGAGCTGCTGCCTAGCCTCCAGCCAGATGTGACAGCAAAGCTTGCATTTGTGTTTGCTGACAGCTGTCTCCTTAGAGACCATCACAGTGCCTGACCTGTAGAAGGTGCTCAGTTAAAATGGTTCAGGGGATGAATGCGTCCCAGGGACCTAGACCTGAGACCCAGGTCTGTCATTTTCCAGCTGGGTAATTTTGGGAAATTGACCTCCCTGAATCTCTTTTCCTCTCTTACAAAACCAGAGCAATAATTTACTTTATAGGATGGCAGCATAGTACAGAAAGCAGTAGATATTAGAGAGGCTCAGTCAATGTTATTGTTGTTTTTATTATTCTAAATATTACACTCAGCTCTTTGTACCCACACACTCTGCATCTTGGATTCCACCAACCTCAGATGAGAAATATTTTTTTAGAAAAACAGCATCTGTCTTGATTGTGTACAAGCTTTTATTTTTCTTGGCACCATTCCCTAGAGAATAGATCATAACAGGTATTTACGTTATATTAGGTATGATACACTGACAGATGATTTGAAGTACAGGGGAGAATGGTGTAGGTTACATGCAAATGCCAAGGGACCTGAGCAAAGGTGTTGCTATCCATGGGGGTCTTGGAGCCCATCCATCACCCTTTGGTGTAGGGGGAGGTGATATTGGTAATCACCTCCCTACCTGCAATGCCTTCTTTCTCAGCGGGGAGGCAGGTGAGTTCTTTCCGGTTCCTACCTAAGTGCTTCCAGGGATTCCCCAGCCCCACCCCACCCCCACAGACCCTCACGTCCCTCTCCTCTGGCCTCCAGATGCTGCCGGGCCCATGACTGCTGCTACAAGAAGCTGAAGGAGCTTGGCTGCCAGCCCTTGCTGAACAGCTATCACTTTCACATCCTCAACGGAACGGTGGTCTGTGAGTAGCTTTCTCTGCAGCAAAATGTCTTTGCATGTTGGTCTTTCCTTAATATCCTCATTGATCCAGCCATCTCTTAGGAAATAGGACTTTCTCAAGTGCTTTGAGATGAAAAAGGGCAATTCTGAGAACCAGGGCTTCTTGGAAAGTCCTTGCTCTGTCTTGCCCTGGTCTCTCTTACCTGCAAGGGTATCTCTAGCACCTCTGGGAGTGCAGAGCCTGGCATATAGTACCCGCTCAATAAAGTGTTGTTGCCTGGAGATTACATAGACTTTGCAGCTTCCTCTGGCAACTGTTGCTGTTTAGAACATTCTTCCTTATTTCCGTCACATGCTAACAAAGCAGCTCAGCTGTCTTTCAGTTGAATAAATATTTGTTAAGGGGGACTGCATGCCATGAATCATGACCAGTGCCTTCGGGGACACAAAAGTAACGAGGAGGGAAACACGAAGGGAGCTTGCATATTATTGAGGTCCCCCAAGGAGGTGGAAAAGGGCCAGTGTGGGCAAGTACGCTAAGCGTATATGCAGGGGGTGTGGCCCTGGGGTCCTGGAGCAGGTCCCGGGATTGGTGGGTATCGGTACATGCAGGGCAAGTGTGGTCTAAAGAGAAAACATGTTTGAAGACTTGGGGTCATGGCCTTCTGCGAGTCCCGTCTACTCTGGTGGAGCGGGGTGGTTTTGCGGGAGGCTCACCGTCTGCCTGGCCTTGCGGAGTTGCCTGAGTCTCTTTCCTGCCGGGTGTGTGGCTCAGAGTGGCGAGTGTTTCTGGAAGCTCATGTCTCCTCGGAGCCCAGGGAAGTACCGGCTCACCACCACTCAGGCCCCAGGTGGGAGATGCATTCACCCAGCCCATCTACTGGATGTTCAGGCTCAGACCCAGGTCTCCCCAGTGGCCCCACCCGGGATTCCAGTGCAGGACACCCCAAGGCCCTGAGATTGGACTGTGGGGTCTCCCCAGTGTTAAGTGAGAGTCCTGAAACATGCTGAGCTCAAGACTCCTGTAGTGGAAGACCAGGCTCAGCTCAGACAGCCGCTCCCCTGCACAGCCGCTGCTCCCGAGTAGACTCTTGACTGGGAGCCTCCTTCCACGTGTGAGGTCAGGGAGACATCCTGAGTGGGAGCTCTGTGTCCACGATCATCCTCAAGCCTAAAGTGAAATGTCCCTTCTGTGACATCCCCAAGGCCACATCCAGGGGAAGGGAAGGCATCAGGACCTGGTGGGTGGGGCAGGGCGAAGGAGGCTGGAGAAGCCACCCTCACAGTACTGTTTGCCTCAGCACAAACATGACGCCTCCCTAGGCCAGGGGCGAGTTTCTGATGTTGCCCCTCTGCCCCAAATGGGGGAGCGGTGGTGCCGGGTGCACGGCTACTGGCTGGTGAGGAAGGAGTGCAGAGCAAAGATGACTTTTCCAACCTAGCTCGAAGTCTTGCTTTTGCCTGGCTTCCTCTTGCCTTTCTTCATCTTGGTCCAAACATGTGTCACATCAAGTGTCATCTAGCGGTGATTGAGAAGGCCTCACTTTGGAGAACGATGCTTAAGAGCGCCCCCCTCGGGTGACCCCATGAAGCGCATCTTCCCCGGTAAGAAGAGGAAGATGGACTCTGAGCACGTGGAGAGAACCTTTCTCTACTGAGGGTGGGCCAACCTTCCACCCTGGCTCCTGCAGGCTGGCTGCTAGGAGCACGAAGGGCTGGCCTGGGCGCTGTGCACTCCCAGCCTGGGACCCCGGGAAACGGATGACGTGCAGGATAGTGACTAGGGTACGAGCTGGTGTCCCAGCAGGGGACACGTGCGTCCCTTGATGACCTGCACACGCTGGGTGGTGTTAGGAAGCACACAGACAGGGGCTGGGAGTGGCCTGGCCAGCTAGTGGCCTAGCCTGCGCTTTCCAGGGCACTGTCATGGGAGGAGGCTTCTGCCACAGCACCAGGGTGACAGCATCTCCTTCTGGTGAGAGCCAGGTGGCCAGGGCTCTGCTGCAGGCTCCGCGGCTGCTGTGGCCTGACAGCCAATCCCACCCATTCGCCAGCTCAGCGCTGACTGAATGCCCACTGGGTGCCTGTCCAGTGTGAGCCTGGTGCCAGGGGCCGGCCTAACCCCACTCTCCTGCCTTTCGTGGTCTTAGGGAAACTCCGGGTGGAAAGCACCCTTGGAGACCATCCAGACCTTCCTTCATTACAGCCTAGAAATGGGAAGAGTTTGACCCGAGTCACAAGCGGGAGTCACATGGGTCTGGAGCCTTCCCAGTGCCCCAGAACTTCCTGCCTGGCCCGATTGTGATTGTCTAGGCCTTGGTTTTCTCTTGCACCACGAAACAGGTGCAAGAACAGCACGGCAGCTTCTGTGCATCTGTGATAGCTGCTTTGCACACAGCACCTTGAACACCCATGAGAGACCTCTGAGGTGGGCCTCATTCTCCCCATTATCGAGGAGGGCACTGAGGCCCAGAGAGGTGAAATGAGGTAATCAAGGTCACACAGCGAGGGAAAGAAGAGATGGGATTCAGACCCAGGTGCCCTTGCCTTCTGCTGTGCTGTGCTGAGGACGGGGACAGGCACCTGTATGATGCTAAGGCTTCTCACAGATGGAAGCCCCAGGGTCGGCAGCAAACTGTCCTGCAGTCAGAATGCTCTATCCTGGCCCAGGGAGGGGAAGGAGGGGCAGACGGAGTTCGGTCTTCTCTAATGCCTCAGATCTTTCCTTTCCTGCTAAGAGGCCTCCGAGTCAGGCAGAGCTGGGCCTCACCCTAGCTCTGACTCTCCCAGCCAAGCCTTAGTCTCCCCATCTGTAAAATGGGATCAATCACGGGCACCTCACAAGATTGCTTGGAGATTGACCACAGTGACCTGCTAAAGGGTCTGGCCAGTAGCAGATGCTCTGCTAGTGCTTTCAGTTTGGACATGGAGAGTTCTTTCTTTGTCCAGGTTTTATTTCTTCTTTCTTTCATGGGAAAGCATTAGGTTTCTGTTTGGTTTGTTTTCTTTTTACTGTGCAGAGGTTTCTGTGCACTCCCCTCCCCTCGGGCTAAGGTCACTAAAGTAACCCTTACAGGATAAAACCTCTTCTGTCGCCACTGGTGACACCTCAGTCCAAAGAGCTGCCCCTGTAAGGGTTAAGCGCCTCCCTGAATTCTGAAATCCTGCACCCAAGTCTGGTCCCAGGTTACCTAGCAACAGGCAGCTGGTAGGGAGTGAGGAGAAGGTGAGCAGGGGAGGGGAAGGAAGAAAACAGTTTGGTCTGTCCATGTCTCAAAATGCCACTGGAAGATTAGCGCAGGGAAAGGTCTTTAACCAAGCCCAGGGGCCAACTGGCTTGGGGAGGGGACAGCCGCCCTCCAGAGGCCTGCAAGGTAGTTATTCCTGTTTTCAGTGGGCTTACATAAACATTTGGCATTTGCAAGGACTTTAAGATCACCCAGCAGTGACAGCTCCCCTTCTGCTCACATATGCATACACGTGTTATGTGGGGAGGAGGCAAGGCGTGGGAGGCAGAGACCAGTTCCAGCCACCTGCACGCCACTGTCACCTCCATCTCCAGGCCTAATGCCTCCCTCTGCCAGTGGGGGAAGGTAGAAGTGGTAACTGCTGGAAGTTTAGTTAGCAAAGACCTTTCCAACTTACTGTAAATGATTCTGCACAGCCTTCACTCACTGTCACACTGCTCTCTCCCTCTCCTAGCACTTGTCTCCCTCTGAAATGGTCTTATTCCTTTTTGTTTACTTATGCATTGACCCCTCCACTCCCCACCAGATTAGAATGTAAGCTCTAAGAGCAGAGGCAAGCCTATCTGGTTTGAGGTGCACTCGTGCTCACAGAGCCCTCAGAGAATGATGCCCTTGGACCTGGAAGGGTACTTGCTCGTACCTGTACCCCAGTGTCTTGCTGAACCAAGCACATGCTAGGAACTTGGCTCCTATTTGTTTAATGAGTGAGTGAATGCAAAGAACCCATACTGCGGGTATCTTTATCCTAATTGAAAGCTGAGGAAATGCACAGAGAAGGAGAAGTGACTTGCCTGAGGACTGAAGCTGCAGATCTGGAGCTAGAACCTGGCTTCCTGGTGTCTGGGGTAGTCTCCTTTCATTGGTCCCTCGGCCAAGTAAGCTCACTCAGTTATGGCCATCAGCAGTTGGTCATGGGGAATGAACCAGTGTTAGGGTCTAGAGATCAGCAATGGGAAAGACACAATCCCTGGCTTGAAGGTGCTTGTGTTGAAGGGAGGGCAAGAGATGGGTTCAGATAAGGACAAGCTGCTCAAGCAAGGTGACAGACTAGGGAATGGCAAGGGCTGGGCAGGGAAGGGTGCTGATTTTAGGCAGCTGAGGAAAAGCCTCTTGAAGGCGGGCTGGAGACCTCGGGGCCAGTGAGGCAGGAGCACAGATCCTTGGGGAGAGCGGCACCCAGCTTGGGTGAGATGCTCACCCACTGCTTCAGTGGCAGGGGAGAAATGTGTGTCCAGAAGGGGCATGAGATGCTCTGACTTTGCTCCAGAAAGATCACTCCCACTGCTGTGCAGAGCTGGAGGTGGGACAGAATGGAGGAAAGAGAAGGTCCTGTTAGGAGGCTATGCTTCAAGCACTGGGGAGGAGTAATTGTAGCTTGAACCAAGGCAGTGACAGAAAGAACAAGGGAAGTGTTAGGTGCTGGGTGTGCTTTGGTGGCAGAGTTACCAGGGTCAGAGGTGTGAGGGACAAAGAGGCCGACTTGGGGCTCTTGACCTGAGCTGTTACAGTGGTGCCATCTACCAAGCTTCCGAAGGTGGGGAAGAGCAGATGGGGAGCTTGGTCTCCAGAGCAACAGTGTGAAGCAGTGGTGGGACCTTTAAGAGGCGGGGCCTGGAGGGAGGTCACGAGGTCATGAGGATGCTGCCCTTGGAAGAAGAGACTGTTACAGTAATGGGGATCCTGTGCTCATTAGTTCCCACAAGAGGGCTGTTATTATTAAACAGCAAACCTGGTCCCTCCCGTCTCTCTGGCAGGCCTCACTCCCCTGTGGGAGGGGTGGTGCTCCTGGTGCTGCTCTGAGATGGACCAGGTTGTGCTTGGGGACCAGCTCAGAGCAGAGTCCCTGGGGAGCTGGGGCTGGATGGATACGGATGGATTCTCACAGATGGAGAAGTGGGAGTGGGAGTGCGAGTGGGAGGGCAAAGGTGGTCCAGGTGTCAGGATGAGGAGGAGCAGCACGAAAGTTCCTGGCACATTCTTGAAAGCGAGTGGCAAGGGGCAGCTGAGGTGGGGGGGGGGTGTCATTGGCCTCAAGAAGTTGCGTTTCCAGACAGGAGTGGGAGGACAGCTCCAGCAGGAGTGTGGGCCTCTGAGAGGGAGGATGGCAGATAAACAGGTGCAGCCAGTGCTGGTCCAGGGGAGGGGCACCGCCTCTGCCCACGGGTGGAGCCAGGACGCCTTGCAGTGCCAGCGGGGCCAGGCCTCTGCTGAGCGCTCTGCAGCTGGGAACAGCCCCGTGCGAGCCTGCCCCCACCGCAGGGAGGAGGTGGTTGTTCATCTTTGACGCTGCCGTTTCCACCACCACCTTGGAGATGCAGGCAGCAATGATGACTTGCCGTAGGTCACTGACCAGGGCATCCGGGAGCCTCCTTCTACCTCTTAACTGTACAAAGAGAGCGGAACTGGGGTAGAGCTATGCAGAGTGGGAAACTGCCTCAGACCATCCCTGTGCGCATGTACGCGCATGCGCATGGGCACGCACACCAGTGTCCGAGGGCTCAGACAGCTCAATAAAAAAGCCCTCATCTAGAGGCTGCTCAGGCATAGCGCACACGCTGCACCCCAGAGGCCCATAGAGGTCTGTTCCCTTATTCAGCAGCTGTTTCTTGAGCAGCTCTGACTTACCAGTTTCTGTGCTGGATGTTGGGGACGTTGTGGGGAATCAAAGCCTCAGCCTCATGGAGCTTGTGCTGCGGAGGAAAGGCAGGCGTAGCAAGTCGACAAATAAATGGCCTGTGGGAAATATGTGTGTAGAGGGGCGCCTTAGCCCACCGCTGCGCATAGCGATGAGCAAGGCGTATGCTGGGAGGACGGCTTGGGGAAAGCTTCCGACCAAGTGGCTGGGGACAGCCTTCCCGACAAGGTGGAGTTTGACCAAGACCCCGAGTGTGGCATGAATCCTAGCACTGGAAGGTCCTGAGGAGGAGTTTTAGAACAGGAAGATAACATGGGGAAGCAACACAGAGCCAGACATACGCCCTAACATTGGCCAGTGTGCCTGGAGCAGAGTGAAGCTGAGAGGGTGGAGGTCCCATGCTGAAGGGATGGCTGGGGAGGGTCAAGTCGTAGGAAGTGCGCTCTGTAGGCCACCACAAGGATTGGGGACGTCTTCCCTGAACAGTGGGAAACCACGGGGGGCGGTAAGCCGAGAGGGCACATCGTTCAGGCCACGCCGTAATCCTGCGCCTGCGTATTTCTTTCCTTGAAGGAGGAAGGGCCTGTGATGACAGGGATTTGGGTATCGGTCAGGACAATAGAGAAGAGAAAGCAGAGTGTGAATATCCACAGGAGTAGCCACAGCCAGATGTGGAAAGTGAAACGAGGGCAGGAAATGAGGCCGCTCATTAGTTTTCTGGCTGAAGTCAGAGTCACCGCCTTTACTGGGTGTGGAGGAAGGACAGGCTCGGCTGGTGTCGGGGTCCCTGGTGTATCTACATGGGATGGGGAGCAGGCGGCTGGAAACGAGACGAGCTCTGGCCCCTTGACCCGTGTGATGCTCAGGTGCAATGATTCGACCCCTCCATGCAGCGCGCCCTCCTCACCCCCTCTGGCTTCCTTCTGGGCTTCTCTTCTCTGCAGCTCTGTGGATGCCCGGATGTGCTGAGGAAGGGGCTGAGGATGAAGGAAAAGGACTCTAGGCTTCTTCCCCTTCTGTACTCAGCCCTTGGCCCCTGTAGCTTCCTGGTCCCCCCAACCTTACAGCTGAGCCCTAGGATGAGAAGGTGCCCTGGGTGACCCTGTGTGTCTCTGCAGGTGGATGCACCCTGAGTCCCAGTGGCAGTTGCCTCTGCGGGATGAAGGCCTGCGAGTGTGACAAGCAGTCCGTGTACTGCTTCAAAGAGAGCCTGCCCACCTATGCGAAAAACTTCAAGCAGTTCTTCTCCAGCCGGCCGCAGTGCAGCGGACATAAGCGCCAGTGCTAGGGAGGCCACCGCCCTTCGTTGCTGTTGCCCCCCTTTCCAAGAAGCCAACTCCTGCCAACCTCGACAGGCTGCCGTTCTTGTAGCTTCCCCTGCACCATCGCCGCCTCCTCAGGTGCGCCCCTCACTCCACACCTGAGGCCTGGAGCTCAGAAACGGAGAAGCACTCATGCTCTTGGGAGGGAGACAGAACACAGATACCTGCTAAATGATGGATACTTCCAGACAGTAGTAAGTGCTATGAAGTAATAGAATAAAGCCACAGGGTAGAGAGACGCCCCAACCATGCTTGCAGGAAGGCTCTAGGATGGGAGAAGCCCCTGGATCTATCCCAAATTCTCCCTCCACTCCCCCCACCCCAAATCAGGGTTTGGGGCAGACTTGGGAGCCCGACCCATGACACAAATCTGGCTAGGAACAAAGGAGAGACCCTGAGAGGCACCCTCGGAGTCTGGCTCTTATTCGTTCAAAGTCTGCTCTTTAAACTCACAGGTAGGAAAAAAATTGATGCTGATTTCATGTCTCAGGAGCCGGAGCACATGAGGAAGGAAGCCCCCACCACTGCCGTGTGGGTGTCCTGGCCGAGGGCGCTGTGCTCCTTGCTGAATTCATCCCTTGATGAGTTCAGAGCCCACTGTGCTGTTGCGGGGGGGAGTCTGGGTGGAGCTGGGACGCTGGGTTGTGACGTGGAAGGGTGGGTTCTCATTCTGGGCCTCTCCCTCCTCCTTCTGCTTCCTGGCTGCCATGGGCTGTTGGATACCTCTGCCCCACTGAGCCCTTCCACATGCGTGTCTGCCGACTTTGGAGTCAAATAAACCTCTCTTCCTTTTAAGTTGTGGGTGTCGGGCATTTTGTCCCAGCCACGAGAAAGGGACTAATACATGGTCTGATCTGGGTGGATTCCACTGTTTATAGTGCCCATCTGGAACGGGAAATTGCAAACCTGGCAAAGTTGTTCTTGCCTCTCAGCACACTTGTCTTTCACACTGTTAAAGCTCAGCTTTTCCTATCAAGGGGTAGAGCCTCCTGCCCCACTCCTTCAGTCTGAATTGGCTGTGTGACTCGCTCTACTCAGTAGACTGTAGTGGGAGTGGTGGCCCGGTTCCAGGCCTCAGCCTGGGAGGTGCAGAACACTCCTCTAGGCTACCTGCCTCCACCTAGAGGAAGCCTGGGTCTGCCTTTGGATGAACAGAGCCCAGCTGGACCAGGCTCACAGGCTCAGCTGTCTCAGCTAAGACTTCGGCCAAGCCCAGCAAAGCCAATTCATGACGGGCCACAAACACCTGGGAAAGCCTAGTGGAGACAAAGGCAACTGACCGCCCTGCTGAGCCCCGGTGAACCGCCAGCCCACAGCTACTTAAAGGCTGTTTGAAGCTGTGATGTTTTAGTGTGGCTTCTTACGTGGTAGTAACTAGTGGATGTCACTGGTCTCAGATCACAGAGACGCCTGGGTTCTCAGCACTATACCAGACATAGAGGACACTGAAACGTGTGACACGGCCCCCGCTCCTTCCCTGGTAGGCATGGGAGGAAGGCTCTGACTTGTATAATGATGAAGAACACATAGACTAATTCAGTGGGTCACCCAGCACACATTTACTGAGCATTTGCTATGTGCTAGAAACAGCGCTAGGCAGCAAGGATTCAGAGACTTTAAGAAAACACAAAGACAGGTCTAAAAATGCTAGGGACCCAGCACTCAGGAGGCTGAGGCAGGAGGATTGCTGCAAGTTCGAGGTCAGCCTGGGCTACAAAGTGAGTTCAAGGCTAGCCTGAACTGCATAGTGAAACCTTGTCTCAAAAAGACAAAATAAAATAAAATAAAAAAATCCTAGGGAGAACATGCGGAGGGCCAGAGTAGTTTTTAGAGTCCTGACATAAAATCTGGGTTGAGAAAGCAAGGGATGTGAAGACAGAAAGGGAAGCAGGAGCGGGGCAGTCACAGGAGGTCTGGGAACCAGGGCCCGTGGCTTCTGCCTGGCTCAGCCCGCGGCTGCGTGGTTAACTGGTCTAACTTCCTTCCTCCACCTGCGTGTGTTCCGAATACAGTGCAGCAGGGATGCTGGAGGCCTCTGAGCACAGGGAGGGTCTGAATGGTCTGGGGAAAAGACGGGCATGGAGCCAGGGTGACTAGACTGGACCAGCCGCATCTCCCCGCCTGAAGGGTCTTGATCACACCAGGACCAGCCCTGTTCTGTGAAGGTATGTGACTGACAGCCATGCTAGAGGAAGAGGGGCCAGGGTGAGGCTCAGTGTGGGGCATGGGGGATCCAGTGTAAGATCCCGGATGTCCCTCCCATTCTCAGGGTCTGGCTCTGGGTCTGGTAATGAATGGGATGAGTCTTGGTGGTATATAAGCCTTGTTGTAGCATGCCCTGACTCTGAGGAGTGAGCTGGGGCTGTCCAGGGATGACCTTATTGCTTCCTGGGAAATCTCACTGTCTTTAGAGGGAAAGGATTCATATGTATTGAGGATCAACTCCAATCCAGGCCCTGCGCTAGGGGTAGAGAGGTAAAGGTACATCATACTCCAAGGGGTGTGAGATGGGGCGGAGGGTGATGTAACACCACACACAGATGGTTGCAGAGCATGCTGGGAAATTATAGAATTGGGGTCCATGTGGGAGCCATGACCACTGTTCAGGAGGATGAGGAAGACCTATTCAAGGAATGCTGAAGGAAGTAGCAGAGTGGGGGCCGTGAAAGGCCGCAGAGGACAGTATTGTTTAGAGCCAGCAAAAAAGATGAGGGGCAGGGTCTGGACAAGAAGAGCTTGTGGTTGCTCAGAAACCTGGCTGGGACCCTGGGACCAGCGGCGTCTGCAGTGTTCTGAGCTTCCCAGCACTCTCCCCATGTATGAGGACCTTGGCCAGCCCAACCCCCTGGAGCTTCAGGGTCCTCGGGAGTGAGATGGGCGGCTGAGATCGCAGCACTGAATCCACACGGAGGACGCACCTGGTGGGAGCCAGGACTCGTGCCGTTAACTCCCTTAACTGCACGTACTGTGTTAGAGGCCTTAGAGCCAGATATGCTTTCACCACCACTCTCTTTAGAGTCTATCCAGCTGTGCTTGTGAGGTCTGGATGCAGCTGCCCGGTGTGAGGGTGCTGGAGTGCTGGTCTGTCTGTGGAGGGCTTGTTTGGGGTTCTGCATCTCACCCAGGAGTGGCTGCGACTCTCTGTGTCTAACTCTGTGTGTGGGAGCTGAGGGAGGCAGACCTGCTCTTCCCCATTCCTTTGCCAGGGTATCTGAAAAGTCAGGGAGGGCACAGCGGCTGCTGGGGTGTGTGGCCATGTGAACACAGCCTCCAGCCTGCAGGGGGACAGCCAGCTGGTGAGGAGTGGGTGACTGGGTCTGAGTCACTGACTGTATAGATTGGTGGCTCAGGCCACGCGCCAAACATTCTTGAGATCATTTCAGGGGGTGTGACCCCCTGAAAGAGAGGCTAGGGGCATGGGGGCATCCAGATGTGTTCTCCAAGCCTCGGTGTTGGAGGAGACAGATGCCAGGTACCACATGCTCACCTTGTCCCGGGCACATGGAACACCCGAACACCATTCCCCAGACAGGTACCATTAAAATCCCCAACCCACTGAGACTTGGCGTGGTACAGGTCTTGCCCAAGGCCACACAGCTAGCACACTGCATTTGGACCTAGTGGCATCCAACTGTCCCTCTGGGCTCCTCTCTGTAGGTCTGCCTCAGAAGAAACACAAAACAGGAGAGACCCGGGAGAGGAAGAGCTAGGAGGCTGTCCCCAGGTTCACTGCAGGAAGGACCCTAGCTTCTGGTTCTGGCTGGTGCTGGGGGCGGACAGGGCTGGTGCAGCTGCCATGGAAACGCTGGAGAGAAGGACCGATCTCATGTGAAGGCAGCTGTGGTGAGAAGGATCTCACCTAAGCTTCCTTGTCTCTCTGGGCCTCAGTTTCCTCAGGGCAGTGAACGCTGATATTTGCACGCCCCTCCCTCTTCTCACGGTGCTTTCTGGACCATTGTCACATTGACCATTAGAGGGATCCCAGGCATCATTCAGGCCCATTTCAATGATGACAATGGTGAGCCAGTGAGGACTGGGGCTTTGTCACAGGTGGCCGCCTCGTGTGTGTGTGTGTGTGTGTGTGTGTGTGTGTGTGTGTGTGTGGTGGGCTGGAAGGCAAACCACACCTTCTGATTCTGAATCCCCTGCTTCCCACGTTCTTCCTTGGGGGCGGGGCTGGGGGGGGAGGATGTCAAACCAGAAGATTTCTAAGGTTAAGGCTCAGGAGCTGGAGTTAAATCCTGCACGACCTTGAGAAATTGACTTAGCGTCTCTGGGCCTCAGTGTCATTTTATAAACAAAGCTATGAACAGCCCCCACTTCAGAGAGCTGCTGGGAGCATGGCGTGAGACCACACACACACAGCTCTGAGCACAGCGCTTGGCACATGGTACGTGCCCCATTCATCCTGCTTCTGTTTTTCCCCTGGCCCTGATATCCTGGGGTCCTGGACCCTGGCGCAGGCAGGATGTACCTCAGCACCACATATCATCCATTTCTCCTTCGCTTTCCCTATCACTGTGTATCTTTCTGTATCGATCTAGCTTGCCGTACACTCCTGCCTCCCAGGGCTGGAAGCCTTGGTGTTTTTCTCCAGAACGTCAGTCATCATAGTTGGTGGCACGAGCTGCTTGTTAGAAGGAAGGGCACAACTGGGGAAGCTGAGGAGGAAAAGGCTGCCCCTCCACAGTCTTCATCAAGCCTTGGCAGAGAAAGTGATGGCTTTGGGGCCCAGTTGAGGCTGGGGTCAGGTAGGGTGCAGGGGCCCGGCTGTGGTTTTAGGGGCAATAAATACCCTCAGAACCTTGCTTCCTCTGTTCTTCCTCCTCTTCCTCCTTCTCCTCTTCCTCCTTCTCTCCTCCCCCCCTCCTCTCCCTGCCCCTCCTCCCCCTTCTCCCCCTGACCCTCCCTCCCTCCTTCTCGCCCTCCCCCTCTCCTCCTCCCCACATGTTGGGAGCTAAGCTTCTGGCTAAGCTACAGCTTTGGTTCTGCCAGGTTTCTGTTTTGGGGAAAAGGTCACAGGCAATGGACTTCTTCCCACAGCTCCTCCTACCTCCTCCTCTCAGCCAGCCTGACCCTGAGGACCTGGCTGCCCCCCCCCCCACGAGCCGAGAGCATGTCTCATTTCTGAGTTTCTGCCCTCCATGCCAGGCCCTGTGCCATGGTGTTCTCATCCCTGACCGCATTCAATGCCCAAACCTCTCGTATGCAGCTCAGTATTCACCACACTGTGCAAAAGGTGGGACGTGGAGGCTCAGAGGGTGAAGTGCGTTGCCCAAGGCCACACAGCCCGTGAGTGGCTGAGCTGGGAGTGCCACCCCCTTTGCTCGGTACTTCAAGGGCTGGTGGTGGTAATAATTAGATGGTAGGGGTGACCCTAATGATTTCCTTGTTTCTGCGGGGCGTTGTCTGCCTGGGGCAGGGTCTCTTCTGAGCAGAGGGTGGGAGGTGTAGAGTAGCACTGGTGGTGACCTCTGATGTCCACTAGGTGTCGCCCAAATTCTAGAGAAGAGTTGGTCCTAAAAAGGAGGGTCCCAAAGCTACCAGGAGGGGGAAAAGGAAGAGGTGAGTCTCTATGAAGCAGGGAAGAGGGACGGACCTAGTCTGGGAAGAGTGGCCGCCCGCGCCTTTATCCTCAGCGTGGAAAACCTCACCAACTTGGAAAGAATGACCAGAAGTTCTAGGAAGGAGAGACCCCCTCTCAGCCCAGGAGCCTCCCTAAAAAATGGGACCCCTGCTTCTCCCCACACCCTCAAGGAGACCCCAGGTACCAGCTCCACCCTGATAGCCTCTGGGGCACCCTGGGGACTGCCACCTGGGTTCGGGACGTTGGTCTGTGCTCTTCACATCACGTGGCACCCACGGAAAGGTGAGGAGTCCACCAGGCCACCTCCCCTCCCAGCCCACTCTGCTACTCAGCTCACGAAGCCTTTTCCTCCCCGATGCTGTGCTGCCTGTAACCCTTCAGGTCAGAGGTGTGGTCCCATTTCATGGATGGGACAGTGGATAAAAGCTGCAGAGAGAAAGAAGGCTGGCTGCTATCCAGGGCCTCAGTCACTCTTTCTTGTGGCCCAGCTGCCTGTCATCACCAGGGAGGCACAAGGAGTAGTGGTTAAAAGTCAGACCCTTGGAATTCAGAGCCCGGCTGAAAGCCTGCAGGACACTGGGCAGGTTGCTTTCCCTCCCTGAGCCTTAGCTGTGCAGCATAAAAGGGTGCAGAGAGCACTGTGAGGCTGGCACCTGGAAAGCCCGCAGCCCGGGCTTGTTCTCACTGTCCCACGGTGGGACCACACGCCCGCTGCCCTTGGCCTTGGCAGCCCTGTCCAGCCTCCCTGGAGGCTGTGCCTCTTTCTTCTGGAGCAGGGCTGATTTACCCCTAGGCAGGGGACGAGTCAGGCCAGATGTTCCAGCTGTGGTGTGACAGGGAACCTGCCTTCCCCAGGGCTGCTGACCCTGCAGTGATCCCTATGCCCACTGGGTCCTGGCCAAGGAGGACCCGGCAGAGTGATCTGAGGCAGAAGGCTTTTATTCGTTTGAGGAGGGGGTGCTGAGTCCAGTGGACATTCTCGGGGGCTGCAGCATCTGGGAGAGTCTAGGGTGAGAAAGGCGGTAGAGGGACCCCCCATACCTGCAGAGCCTCCTCCCCTTGTGCATGTATGGACCTTCAGAGAGGAAACTGTGTGTGGGTGGACAGCCCACAGGCCAGGGGCCAAGTCCCTGCAGGAGGCTCGAGTGTCCTGTCCATCCCAGCGCCACCCTGGCTTGGTGGGGCTGGGACTTGGTCAGGGGCTTGGCCAGCTGAGGAGGGAGGAGGAGGAGGCTTGCTGGGCAGACTCCTGACAGGGCAGACGAGGAAGCTCCCATGACTGAGCAGGTGAGGTCACACCACAGCCAGAAGAAGGAGGGCCCTGGAAGGGCCCCTCCTAGTCACAGCGAGCCGTCAGTCCCAGGGCTGCTGTTCTAGAAGCTTCTGTGTGGCTTGGTAAGGCTTCTGGCCTGTTCCGCCCTCTTCTTGGCAGGTGTCCCTTTCTGCTTCCCCCTCCGTCTGGGCTTGGCTCTCTTCCCCAGTGACAGCAGCCCGTGGGACACTGCCTGAGCTGACCAGGAAGGTGGCTCTTGTCAGGTCCAGGCGGCGGGTGGCTTCTGGGGCTCCTTGGGATTGACACAGATGGAGGCAGAAGGCAGGGTTGCTGTGTGGAGTCCCTGACCCCACATGGAAGGCGAGGCCAGCCAGGGACAGAGACCTGGAGAAAGAGTGCTGGGAACAGGGGGCGGGCGGGCTGTGGAGCCAGGTCCCTGCCTCTGCGGCACCCCAGGTGCCTCCGTCCTGCCGCCGTGCCTTCTCCTGCCCGCTCCCCTCTTCACCACACCCCACCTCCTACTGCCTTCTGCAAAGGTCCTCCAGCCTCCTGCCTTGACCCTTTCCCTTCTACCTTTGTGTCCCTCTTCACTGAGTAGGTCTCACCCTTGGCCTCTTCTTGTGAACGGGATTTGTGACACCTGGCTTCTCCCTGCACTGGGACAAAGGGTCAGTGTCCCGTGTCCCCGTCTGGCTGCTTCAGCACAGACAGGAGGGCTGGCCCTGCCACTCTGAGCCGGAGGGTGCTCAGGGTGCTCCTCAGAGCCGTGCGTGGGCAGGGCGGGCTGCATCTCTGTGTGCAGGGGTCAGAGGTCAGGGAGAAGAGCTGTGCTTATTGGGGTGTATCCCCTACACCCCACCCTAGCTCTTGTGCACTCAGGCCAGTGTCACCTGCTCAGAGGCTCTCAGACTTCAGAGCTGGGACATCCTTTTGGTGTCTGGGCTGGGACTCCTGTGCCACCTCCATGCGTGTGGGAGAGGGGGCACTTGTGGGCTCTGTTAATGGAGCTCTAAAGTGCCACAAGCCCCTGAGGCACAGATGAACCATCCTGAGCCTGGTGGCCTAAACAAGCTCGGTCTCACAGGCTCTGGAGTCAGGCTGGGACCGGCAGCAGAGTCCCACACTTCTTTCTCGGGTCTTGCCTTCCAGACTCCAGAGAGACCCCAATAAGCCATGTGCTCCCTACCAAGGCCAGAGCCAGCAGTAGGAGGAAGCCCCCACTCCAGAGCTGAGCTGGAAGAGCTGGTGGGGTCTGTGTAGGGCTCTGGGGAGGGGGCAGTGGGGCCCCACTGGGCTCAGATCTGGCCCACCTCCCTATGCTCTACCTGGCTGGGCCCCGGGCCAGACCTTCCTCCCTCTCAGACCTGGCTCTCAGACCTCAGAGGTGCTGGGGCAGGGCGGGGGCTGCTGAGGAGCCACGTCCGCAGATGACCTCCTCTGGGAGTGGGTCATAGATGCTGCAGTTGGGCATGGGGCCCTTGCAGTAGATGTTGAGGTAGCCACGGTACTCTGCCCTGTACACCCGGTTCTTGAGGCACAGAGCCACGTTCTTGTCGCACTCGCACGTCTGCTTGTCACAGTCTGTCTTGTTGAGCTCACCTGGAGACGGGAAGCGTGCAAGGCTTTGACTGAGGGGGCAGCAGCCGCACCAGGATGCAGGGCGTGGGGACACAGACCTTGAGAGCCCAGTGGCCCTCAGAATGTGACCCCAGGCCCGGCAGCCCTAGCACCCCTCTGAGCCCTATCCCAGGCTGGCGACAGCTGCCCTGCCCAGGGTCCTCAGTTTGTTGTAACAAACTCTGCAGTGACTCTGGTGCAGGCTAAAATCTGGAAACCACTGAAGTCCAACACCACTGTATAGTTGGAGAAAATGAGGCCCAGAAAGGGGGTGGGTTTATCTCAATCACCCCCAAAACCAAAGGCCCACCCCTGCCGGTAACTCTACTCTTCCTCCTCTCCCAGGTCCCCTCCCAGTCCCAGGGTCAAAACGCCCCACCCTGGAGGAGTGACTGGTAAGGATTAAGAGGCAAAAAGTAGCACTTATACTCATTTGTGCTTATACTTCTTAGTACTAATACCAAATGCATTTTAGGCTAATGTGCATTTTAGACTGACATTGACTTTTTAGTGCCAGTTTGTCCCATGCAATCTTTGGGACATGCTTATTCATTTGTCATTATTTTCAATTTTTTTTTTTTTTTCATCGTTTGCTGGAAATCCCAATGCCGCGGGGCACAACGGAGGACGAGACCCATGTTGAGGGGGTGACTCACTGCAGACAATCACAGTGTCGTTCTCGATCGCATAGTCATAGTGGTCCACGTAGGGGCGGCAGCCCTGGTCAAAGAGCTTCTGGTAACAGCAGTCATGAGCATGGCAGCACCTGGGGGCGGGCAGGGGTGAGCAGGCAGGTGTAGCCGGCCGGTCTGTCCCTCCTCCCCAGCAGAGACCTCACATCATCTGTCCCTGTCCCTCGTGATGCCTTCAGACTGTAACCCAGAGAGGGACAGTTATTTGCTTGAAGTCACACAGCCAGACAGAGCTGGGGCTGGTGTCCCTATTCTCACCTCTTTGTCCTATCCTCAGAGTTCTCACCTTCCCCACCTGGAGCTCAGCTACAGTTGCCGGGGTGTGGGGAGTGTGAGGAAGTCCGGAAATGAGGTCAGGGAGGGAAGGCCTGGGCTTAAGTCCGCGTGGAGGAGCTCTGACTGAATGCAGAGGCTCTACCTGCCTGGGCCTGATGTCTGGAGAAGAATAAGGCCTGGAGGGTCAGTGGGCATTGAGCGGGGGATGGAAAGTAGGTGCAGCCTGGCTGTCCCCATCACCTCTGAAGCTGATGGTTAGCATGCGTTTATTAAGCTCTCAGGGCTGCCAGACTTGGTACTGGCTGCTGTAAGAGAGATCGGAGTAGAAGCCACAGCTGAGGAAGCACAGCCCTGCCCTCCAGAGTCTCCAGTTCAAAGGAGCAAGTGTGCCGACCCTTGCCTTTTACAGCACTAGCCATGTGGCTCTTGCTCCCTTATGCATTGGGGGACCCAGCAAAGGTTCCACGCACTTCTCTGCCCAAGACATTGCAGGAGGAAGCAGAGATCATCCAAGATGTGGGGGAGACATGGTCAAACATCAGGCTCCCCGCCACTAACAACAAATAAGCCCCATCCCTTGGGAGAGGACTTTCTTTGTCTTCAGAGACGTGGAGGCCAACATGGACCGTCAGCTGTCCCCTCTGGTTCTCAGCAAGAGCCCAGATCACCAGCACCTACCAGTCCACTTCGTCCATGGGCTGGCCACGGCCCCCCAGCCCGCAGTAGCAGCCGTAGCCCACAAAGGACAGGATGGCGCCTCTGCCTGTGATGGTCTCCACCATGGACTTGAGGTTGAACAGGCTGCCATAGGCAGTAGAGAGAACTGCAAGGGAACCGGGGGGATGCGTGAGCCCTACCCCAGGATGGTCCTCCCCCTGCCCAGGGTCAGGGGAAAGGGGAGGGAAGGGGGAAAGGAGGAGAGGGAGGACAGTGGCAGCAGAGCAGTGGAAAGAGGAAATCTACAAGATCCCAAAGATGGTGCTTTACTGATGTCCTGTATTACGCCTTACATTCCTGAGAAACCAGCACGTTCGTGCCAGCTGGGGGCTTGCTCCATGCCAGGCACTGTCCCGAACTCTTCCACGCACCACTTATGGAGTGCTGCCTGCAGCCCTATGAGCAGTCATCCCATTTTACAGACAAGGAGACTGAGGCTGGAGCAATTTTTAACTTGCCCTAGGTCAGGTTGTTAGAAAGCAGTGGAGACAGGGGCTGGGGATTTAGCTCAGTGGCAAAGCGCCTGCCTGGTAAGTGCAAGGTAGTGAGTTCGGTTCCTGGTACCGGAGAAAAACCAAAAAAAAAAGAAAGAAAGAAAGAAAGAAAGCAGTGGAGCAGTGGAGACAGAACCAGGACCTAGGCAGGGAGGGTTCCTCACCCACACCCTGTGCCACTTGGGTGTACAAAAGCTCCTTGATTTATGATGGCACATCCTGATAAACCTATCATAGGATCACCCTGTGTATCACTAGCCTGGGCAAATATCCAAATTCAAAAAAAGATTTCTAGTGAATGTGTGCTGCTTTTGCATCATCATAAAATAAAAAAGTCATTCAAGTCAAACCATCAAAAGCTGGAGACTGTCTGAACATGATCTCCAAAGAGGGGCTGCCCTTGGGCCTCACACACTGGCAGGGGCTTTGCAAACGCCACCGGTGGTTTAGAGCTACAGGGCTGTGATTCTGGGTCCTTCCACCCGCTACCTGGCCCTGGCCTGATATCTGTGCTCCTGGATAAGATCCAGGGTCCCCACCTCCGACCTGGAGTTGGTGCATCTCAGCCTTAATCCAGAGAAAATTCAGAAAAAGCTTCCTATTGCAGGCTCAGACTGCAATAAGAAAGGCACACACACCTATTCATACACACACACACACACACACACACACACACACACACACACACGCACACACGCACACACACACACACAAATGCATGCATGGAAGAAGCAATAGTCAAGGACACTTCCTATACCAGTCAAGTCTACTTCCTGGTGCTCATGAAGCCCACCCAGTGCAGGAATGCATGGTCTTCGTGCCTATATCCTTTCCTGGGTGAAGCCATCCTGCACGCCGCGGAATAGTCACTCTAGCTCCATTTTATGGGTGAGAAAATTAAGGGCCAGAAAGGTGAAGGTTCGCCTGGGTCATACCAGTGGCAGAACCCAGAATGGAACCTGGGTTTGTTGCCCCCCACGCTGGGCTGCTAACCAGCATGCACCACAGACCCTATCTCAGTCTCTACCCTCGGGCTCCTCCAGCGGCACCCAGCGTTTGGTGTCCGGCTCAGTGCCTGCCTCCTGATCCCTCCACAGCCCCCACTCTGCCCTACTGCATGAACTAGGAAATGTTCTGAGAGAGAGAGAGGAAGCTGAGGATTTCAGAAACTGGAGGCTGGGTGGACCCCAAGGGCTACTCTTGCTTCTTGAGATGTGGTTGTCCAAAACTTCTAGTGATAGAGAACTCACTCACCACCTCAACTAACTTGGAAAAGTGCAGACTTTGTGGTCAGACAGACTTGAACCAAACACAAAAGCTCCTTGGGGCTCCATTTCCCCATCTGTACAATGGGAATGACTGCTTAGACTGGGAGAGACCCGCAGGCCAGTTCTTGGCTTGGGTCTGACATATCCCAAATGTTTGCAGCCATCATGGCGCCCTCTCTCAGGGCTTGGTGGGGCTCTGGTCTGTCTGGCTATCAGAGTGAAGAGCTTGGAAATCCTGCTCCCGCACTGTTCTTGGGTTTGGCTCTGTGGTTTCTGTCATTCAGAAAACAAAGAGCAAAGAAGAGGAAAAGAGGAAGAGCAGGGGAGAAATGAAAGATGACTCTGAAGAGAATGGCTTAGCACCGCGGAAGGGGTGCACACACGTGCATTCGTGCGCATGCGCATGCGCCTGCACACACTAATGCGTGCACGGAGGAAGCAATAGCGCGAGGCTGGGGCTCAGGACAGGGAGGGGGACCCTGCCTGCAGTAGTCGTGAGCCCTTCTCCTGCATGTAGACAGAGGGCTGGCCTGAAAGGGCTGCTGCAGAGAGCAGGTGACCGGGCTATTCTCCACCCTCTTATGAGTCCCGTGGAAGAAAATTGTGTGTGAAGCTGCTTGGGAGCCACCCAGGCCTGGGCTGGAAGATAGGTTTAACCAAGTTCCTAGGGAACTTGATTTCAGTTCTAAAATCTGAGGACTGGGGAGAGTGGCGCCCCCTTACAGGGCCCCTAGGGGGTTTAAGTGCCACCATGAATGTGCAGAGAGCACCTGGCCTCCGGTGCCTCGAGGAAGGACCCGGATGTGGGCCCCCTCTCTCCCCAGCAGTTGTGTGGATGTTATGAGGGGCATGGCGGCTCCAGGCCCCAGACCCCCTGGCTTCCAGCTTCCACAAAGCAAAGGAAGAGTAGGAAATTACCTGCCACACAAAGGGAAGGCTCATTCTCACATCCACTCCTACACTTCTCTGCCTCACACTATATAGTTGATGCATACACTCCTGCTTGCCCAGGCACCCGACACACTCACACACTTCACACACCAGCAGACGCTCATATTCTCCTGCCTCACAAATGTGCTCGCACACGTGGTCCCCCGGGGAGAATCAGTGGCCTGAACCAAGGTCACATCCACACACACACGCTCCAGGTGGAAGACAGTCATCCTGCATTGAGTCCAGCTAAAGGCTCTCGGGCTGGACACAGCGGTAGTTTTGTAATGAATAGGTCACCGAGCTCGGAGGCAAACAGCCCTTCCTCATGTCCAGCCACACTGAACCCCCTGTTTGTTCCTGGCATTTACTTCTCCACAAACCAGGCTGTGTTTAAAGACGGTGGGGGGGCTGGAGATTTAGCTCAGCAGCACAGCGCCTGCCTGGCAAGCGCAACGTCATGAGTTCAATTCCCAGTACCGGAAAAAAATAAACAAACAAACAAACAAAAATTCAAAAAAAAAAAAAAAAAAAAAAGACAGTGGGATAAGCCTGCAAAAGGTTTGGGCCACATTCCACGCACCCAAGGAGCCACCAAGGGGACGTCAGCGTGTGAGGTGGAGTCTGATTTGTCTCAGGAGCCTCACTTGACAATCCTGTGGGACAGCTGCCCCCACCCAGGATGACTGGACCCCCGCCCCTTGGAAAGGAGCCCACAGACCCACACCCACCCCTGGGCAGAGTTGTGTGCCTTACATTCACATTCACACTCTGGGGACACATGCCACAAGTAATGCACACTCACACCGACACATAAATAGGCTCGCACATTCAGTGTCAACCCTGACACACATTTTATAGACATGCGCTGCACACAGACATTCCCATATGCTCTGACACACCCAAACAACGTGCTTACCTGCATCTAGCTGCACACAAACTCATTAACTCCTGCAGACACGCACATGCGCTTAAGTACACACACGCTCGCCAATACCACCACTTTACAATGCTTGCTCAGCAATGCACCCTGCTGCTCGTAAATGCCAAGGCCCCTGGCGTGTTTACGGGTGGCTGAGGAGTAAATAGCCCCAGAGGAGTGGATCAAGCCTGATGGGGAAGTGGAAGCCCAGAGAGAGGAAGGAACCCCCTGGCCACTGGGGCAATGATACAGGTGCCCAGGGTCACAGGAGGGAGGCGGCAAGGGGAGGGAGGAGGGGGCTCCCAGAGCGATGCTCACCACTGCTGGCCAGGATGGCGATGGCCAAGATCTTCTTCACACCCAGGCTGGACCTGAGAGAGGAAACCTGAGCCTGAGTCTGTGCCCTTCACCGTCCGGCCATTCTGGGCCTCGGTACAGGCATCTCCCGGGCTGCCCCTCCGTGCTCCCGTAGCTGGCACCTGGCTGTGTCATTAAACTCCACCTGCTTGTCCTGGAGGAGCACACCCCAGGATGGCATAGTCGAGAGATGCCAAGACCACCTTCTCTCCACCCATCAGCTTCCAAGACAGCTACTGTCTCGGATCAGAGCTAACCCCTCCCCTTCACACTCCAGGGTGTGCACAGAGTCATGTGACCCAACCTGGAAGCCAGGTCTTGAACCCAGAGCCAGGAGACCTGGGTTCCTGGATTCTAGCTCTGGCTCTGCTTCCAAAATGTTGAGTGATCACGGACAGATCCTTTAGCCTTCCTGGGCCTCCAGTGCCACAAGAAGTTTGACTCAGTTTCCCCAAGGACCTTCTGGGGATGAAAATGCAGTGACATTTCTCAGCCCAGTGCTCAGAAACTCAGAGCTCTCCTTTCAGGAGAAATGGATCCTAGGAGCCGGCACAACCCGAATCCCTGGCCCTCTCCATCCCAGGGCAGCAGGCACCTACCTGGAGGGTCTCAATGGAGAAGAGGCCCTGAGGCTGGGGTCCCTCCACCCAGAGGACCATCTAACCAGCACCTTCTTCCTGAACCCTTTGGGGCTGGCCTGAGCCCCATCTGCCATGTTCTGGGTTCTGGGGGGCCAGTGACATAGGTCTTGAAATCTCCTTGACGTGCTCCGGAGGTTCTGGGGAGCAGGCCCCAGCTTCACACTGCCACGCACGCTGGCAGGGTAGGGCTGGGGCAATGCCCTGGGCAGGAGGCAGGTGACAGATGCCCTAGAAAAACTAGGCTCCGCCTCTTCCCTCCCACTGCCACGGCCCTGCCCACAGCTATCTGGTAAAGCTCCCACCTCCAGTGTGCGCTGGCTTTCCCTGCTGGGGGTTAGGCACCTGACAAAGAGTTGGCTCCTGTGTGTGTGTGTGCGCGCGCGGTGTGTGCGTGTGTGTGTGTGTGTGTGTGTGTGTGCGCGCGCGCGCATGCGTGCGCGTCTGACAGGAAATGGGCCCAAAGGCCTCTCTCTCTCCATCTGAAGATGCTAAAGAAAAAGTTATTCAGTGGCACTTGTAAAGCACAGTGGGGTGGAATTTATTCAAAGGTGTGGCAGCATGGTGGGTGTAGGGACCACTGCAATGGGATCTCACGATGAGGAGGAGAAACTGGACTCAAGTCCAAATACAGCAGTGAAAAATGGAGTTTTAGCTAAGGAGCAGGGTGGGGGTTGATGAATGGAAAATTACCAAGAAGAAACCCAAGGGATGAGGGGGTTCTTGCTAAACTGACTGAACAGGCTTATTACTGAAGAGGTTGCAGTGATCACCACCTAGAGGGTGGTGGAGGCCAAGGACCTGATCAGTCATGAAGGATGATCAAACAGATATAGAGGACAGAGTTCTGGCTAAACCAACCCAGCAGCATCTTTGCTAAAACTGGATGATGCAGAGACATGGAAGACATCCAGGCCCAGTTGCAGAGAGAGTTCAGAGGGGCTTGCGTCAAGTTTGGTCAAGGAAAATCTTTTGTCAAAGGGATCTAAGTACTTAAGGTGTCTCTCTGGAAAGAGTTAGTATGGAATCTGTAGCGGGCTGCCTACCTACATCTGGAAGGGGAGGGGCCCCTATTCATCTGGAAGCAAATCAATGTCCATGTCCACCTGGCTAAAACTAGAGGGGCCTGGGCACATACATCTGGCAGGAAGCACCCCAGCTCACACCTGGAAGGGCAATCCTGCTCGGCCTGACTGACCTGCTGAGTGCAGACCTCCTTTTTGTGGGGCTGCCCAGTGCATCCCCGCAGCAGGGCAGCATCCTTGACCTCCATGTGCTGCTCTCCCCTCACCCACCCTGGAGTTGTCATGACCAGAAACGTCCTTGGACATTTCAATGGGAGGCACCATTGCTTCTGGGTGAGGGCCTGGTACACTCAAGAGTCAGCACAAATTGGTTCTTGTTTGAGAGCAAATTGTGCAAGGAAGGGAGCAGGAAGAAGAGAAGAAAGGGGGGTCCTGAGCTCCAAGAGTCCCCCACCATCGGGCTGAGGAGTTGAGTTGATGGGGCTCCCATGCCTAGCACCCCCAGTTCCTGGTGGAGACCTTGATGGGAATGGTCCTCTGTTCTCTGTGTCCTCAGCTATGGAATGTGGAGTGTACAGGCCTCACAGAGTCAGGACCATCCTCGCAGATGTCAGGTGTCCTGTAGCCATGGGTTACATGGCTGGTGCTCAGTTTTTGGCTGGAGACCTGTTTGTTACAAAGCAGGGACCTGCTCTCTGGTACAAAGGTGAATCGGGTGGTTGGGAGGGAGAGAAGTTGACACTCCAATAATCCTCTTACCTGTACATGGATCCTTCTTAGTGGCCCCCAACCTGCTGACAAGGGACAGAAAGGAGCCTCCTGGAGCTTCCCTTCCTGCCCCAAGCTTTGCCGGCTTCCTCTTCTGGTTGTCCCCAACCAATCAGCCCATCTCATGTAGCACTCATTGCCCCCCCTTCCCTCCCCCGACCCTTCTTCTGCCCAACTTCCTCTCTGTGGAGCCAGGCCCCTCTCCTTCCCAGGAAGTCACCCTGGAAAAACCTCACCTTACCCTCTCACACATCCTTATGTGGGAAGGTGTTAATTTGCACTGGCTCACGCATTCCTTTGCTGCTCTCCGTGGTGTTTTGGTTTGTGGATCTTGATACTTCCCTCAGACTGTGGCTCCTGGAGAGCTGAGGTCCTTATTTCCTCCAAAAGCCCCAGAGTTCCCCGTGCAACAAGACTGGGAGTGGTAATACTGGTGCCTGCCGTCACTTGTCTGCACAAGGCTGGGATTATATTTTTGTTTGGATGATACCATCACACTCCAAAGAAGGAAGAACCAAGGCACATAGTGTGCTATACAGATTGCATACTGAGATACAGCCTTCAATCTGTAGGTGACGGGAAGCCACAGAGATTCGTGTTAAGGAGGTGAAGGCCAGGACCTTGAGAGCCTGTGGACAGCTCCACGGCCACTTTCTCCCCTGGAATTCCCACTGCAGGCACTGGTTGGGCAGGTCCTTAGAGAGGCCTGACCCTCCAGGGGAAGGATGAGCTCTTCCACTCCCCGCCCTCCCTCTACAGAGTACAATGTGCTCAATAATGAAGTCAATAATAAACTGGTCGACCCAGAAATTCTACTTCTGGAACTGTAAACCAAGATAAACTTGAGTTTTTCCCAGGGACAGATGAAAAAAGGATACTGATTAGTGTACTTTTATGAGAACTCCCAAATCAGAAGCAATTTAAAGGAGGAGATTTATTCAGCAAATTACTAACCATCCATCTATAATCATATCCTCATCATATATCTGATGATTTTATAAAAACCTACACCCATATATACAGGGTAATAGCAGTTGTTTTCAAACAGGGGACCAGTGTGTACCTATAAGCAAATCATTTGGGAAGATATATACAATGGATTAGTAAATGGTCATCCGTAGACAATAAAATGACTTGAGATTTTTATTTTCTTGTTTTTAAATTTTGTATGAATATGAGCATAAGGATATATTTAAAAACTAAGATAAAATGGTTCATTTCCTTAAAAGAAAAACTCACACAACTGGAAATAGCCTTAGAACTATGGAAGATATAGTCTAAAGGTGTCTGTCTTGTGGCAATCCTCCTGCCTCAGCCTCCGAGGTTAAATAGCCTTACAGCTCTAGAGTATGTAGTTTAAAACCATCCCATGAACAAACTCCAGGTCCAGATGACTCTACTAGCGAATTCAACCAAATACTTCAGGAAGAAATAATACTAATTGTATTAGTTAGGGATTCCACAGAAAATACCACAGCCTGGATGTTTAAACAGCAGTTGTCATCTCACAACCTTGAAGGTTGAAAGTCCAAGATCTAGGTGTTGGTGGGGCTGGTTTCATTCTGAGGACTCTCCCTTCAGATTGTGGAGGGCGTGCCCTTTTCAGTGTCCTCCTGTGGTCTTTCCTCTGCACAAGCACCTCTGTTAGGGCTCTTCGGGCCTTGAGTTGAGCACTTTTCATAAGTACATCAGTCATGTGCACTGTTTGGCTTCTAGTTTCATGGGAAATTGAATGGATTGGTGCCATTCTCATTGTAATATAATCACCTCTTTAAAGGCCCTGTCTCCTAACAGTCACATTCCAAGGCACTGGGTACTAGGACTTCAACACTTGAAGTCTGAGAGAGCACAGTTTAGCTCATAGCATCAATTACACACAGAGCCCTCCAGAAATTTTAGACAGAGAGAGTGCTTTCCATCTCACTCTAGTAAGCCACCATTATTTTGATACCAATGTCAGATAAAAACATTACAAGCAAATACATCTACAGGCTAATATTCCTCATGAACATAGGCACAAAGGTCCTTAACAAAGAGTGGACAAACATTAGGTAAGCAGGAAAATATACCATGACCAATGTGAGTTTTGTTTTTGTTTTTTAGACAGTGTCTCACTATGTAATCCAGGCTGGCCTTGAACTTGTGGTGATCCTCCTGCCTCAGCCTCTCAAGTTCTAGGATTATAGGTGTGCTCCACCACACCTGGTCCAAGTTGAGTTTTATCCCAGGAATAAAAGGATGATTTTACATTAAAAATCAGCCTGTGTAATAACAATGGTAATACCCTAAAAAAAAAAAAAAAGATCTCCTCAAAAAGTGGAACAAAACACCAACCACCAAATAGCATTTGATGAAATCCAACATTCATTTCTGATCAAAAGTTGTTCATAAACAGACTCCAAGGAGCAAATTTACAAACTTGCCAATAGGGGCCTGACTCCTTCACAAATCAGTGTGATCCTGAGGAACTCGGATGGTGTCGCACAGGTGTGTTTGGGGATGGGCCATGAGATAAAAGCTGGAGAATGTGTCCGGTACAGAGGACTTGCTCTTGACCTTCCTGAGGGTCATCAGGAAGAAAGCAGTTGTTTACAAGCATCTTGAGAGGGATAAGTAGGAAAAGGATGATAAATGCTGCCTGGGTCTGATAACCAAATCTATTGACTGACTCAATATTATGACACCAAATGAGTCCTCCCCTGCAACTGGAATATGAGTCACCTACAGTCTCTGTCTTGATTGCATACATCTGTCTATGCACCCCAGCAATAAAGTCATTGTTTACCTAAAAAAGAAAAACCCTGCAGAATCTATTAAAAAGCTACTGGAACTAATGATTTTAGCAAGGTGGTCAGATATAAGAGAAAAATACAAAGCAGTAATAATTTCACTTCTACCTACTAGCAGTGAACAATTGAAAATTAAAAATTTAAAAATGTGTGTGTGATAAGATCCAAAAATATAAAATATTTTAGGGATAAAGTTGACAAAAATAGGGAAGATTTATATACTTAATGCTATAAAACAATGCTCAGAGAAGTCAAGGCAGACCAAAGTAAGTTGAGAGGTAGACCATGTTCATGAAATTGGGAGATTCAGAGTCCTTAGGAGGTTAATTCTCTCATTCTCTTTATGGAGCCAAAGCACTCTCAACCAAAACCCTAACAGACTGTTCTTGCAAAAATGGGTAAGCTGATCCTAAAATTCATATGGAAATTAAAAAAATGTCAAATAGCCAAGTTAACTCTAAAAAGAAAAATAAAGTTGCAAGACTTATAATACCTGATTTTGAGAATTATAAAGTCACTATAATCAAGACAGTATGGAATTGGCCTAAAGAGACAGTTAGAGCAACAGAACAGAACAGATGGTCCAAAATTAGACCATAAATGTGTGGAAATTTTATATTTGACAAGACTGCAAAAGCAAGTCCTTAGAGGTAGAATAGCTTTTCCAACAATCATACTAGACCGATTGGCTGTCATTATTAAGGAAAGGAAGAAGGAAGAGAGGAAGGAAAGAAATGAAGGAAGGAGGAAGGGAGAGAAAGGAAGCAAAAAGACAATGATTTCAATCTATACATCTCACTACATACCAAATTTAAGGGCAGAATGGATCATAGTCCAACAAGCATGTGAAGACAATTTAAAGAGGAGAAAATGGTCTTTTTTAACAAAGTGCCTGAGCTAGCTGGATATTTACATGCAAAAGAATAAAGTTGAAATCCTTCCTCACACCAGACACAAAGGCTGACTCAAAATCAACCAGAGATTAAAGGCAAACTATAAAACTCTTTGCAGAAAACATAGAAGCAAATCTTCGTGATGCTGGATTAAGCAATGATTTCCTAGATAGTGTACCAAAAGCACAAGTGACAATTTTAACTTCATCACAATTGAAAACTTTTATGCTACAAACTATACTGTCAAGAAAACAAAAAGTTAACCCACAGAATGGGAGAAAATCACGTGCTTGATAAAGACTGCATATCCAGAATACACAAAGAACCGTACAACTCAGTAGGAAAAAGATCACAACCCCATTGTAAAACAGCAAAGGATTTTGACTGACATTTCTCCAAAGAAGGTAAGCTAATGACCAATAAGCACATGGAATGATCCTCAACATCATTAGTCACTAGGGAAACACGAATCAAAACCACAGTGTGATATCATGTCACACCCACTCAGATGACTACAATAAAAAAAAAAGATAAATGACAAGTGTTGGTGAGAATGTGCAGGAATTGGAGCATTTACACATACCAATGGGAGTGTAGGATAGCACAGATGCTTTGGAAACAGTCTGGCAGTTCCTCAAAGTTAATACGTTGGAGTTTCCATGTGAATCGGCAATCTCATTCCTGGGCATACTCCCAAAAGAAATGATAAAATAGATCCACAATGTTCATAGCAGCATTACTCATTATAACTCAAGAGTGGGCAAACTTAAGGTCCATCGATGGGTAAATGGATATATAAAATGTGGAATGTCTGTATGATGGGATATTATCATTCAGCTGTTCAAAGGAATACAGGGTATGCTGTAAGATGGATGAAATATGGCAAAGGAAAGAAGCCAGCCACCCAAGGCCATATACTACACGATTTCATTTACATGAAATTTTTGGAATAGGAAAATCTATAAGAGACAGGAAGATTACTGGCCGAGTGAACAGAGAATGTGGTGATGGAGATTAGGAAGTAACTGTTAATATGTAGGGGGTCTCTATATCTATTGTGTCTCCATCTCCCTCTCTCCCCCTCACCCTCTCCCTCTCCTCCTTCTCTTTCTGTCCTACTGAGGATAGAATCCAGTGCCTCACCAATGCTAGACAAGCACTTTACCACTGGGCCACTGGGATTCGTCTCCAGCCCTTTTAAAAATTTTGAGACAGGGACTCACTAAGTTGCCCAGCCTGGCCTGAAACTGAACCAAAGACCACTCTATGGTAAGGAACTAACTTCTAGTCCCTCAACCTGCTAATTACTAAAAGCATGGTTTCTGTATTCTTTTGAGGCAGCCAAGGACTTGAAAGCTGCTTTTGCTAAAACTAAACCAACCAACCAAACAAAAAATTCACACAAAACTGTGACTCTTCCCTTGGCCCTACACATGTGCCATAGATAACTAAAAGCAGAACAAAACTCGACTTTCATTTCATGTCTTTCTCCTTTATTACCTGAAAATTTGGGGTCAGATCAGCGTGCATATGGACGTGTTAATGATTTAGGAAACGTCTGTCTAAAAGCTGGCCATACAAGGTTGATTAGCCCTAAATTTACATACTCTCCCTCACCCCTCTTCAAAACTGAGGATACGGAGATAAGAGATTTACAGGGTCATTCAACTACCAGTGGGTGCCCAGAAATCTCCAGTCATTGTCCCTAAGTCTGTGGTCACCTTGGATTCCAGCAGAGTCTTAGGAAAGTAGAGACTGCCTCAAGCAAAAACTATTGTCTCGTGGAGACTTGCCCCCTTCAGCAATAAGGATTTCTCCAGAGCCATCTTACCAAACCAGAACCAAGATGATCATAAAGCAGCCCCTGGCTCACCTCGGGCCCTTTATAAAAACTGGCCTGCCTGATCCAGAGTGGCCCATCTGATCCTCTCCATCGGAGCTGTGCCTCCTCTGGGCCTCAGGCTGAATTCACTTTTCTCTTGCTTTGTTACTCTTGAGTTATAAATCTGCCTAATCTCTCACTGACTCAGCTTCGGCAACAGGAATCAAGGTTCCCTCTCTTCTTTACAAGGACCTCTTCTGATCTGATCTCTCTGGTGACAGAACTTGCAATCCTCCTACCTCAGCCTGCTTGGGTTTCTTTTTAGGGTATCAACAATATTCTAAAATTAGATCAGGGAAATGGTTACATAATGGTGAACATACAAAACTGAATGAGCGGTTTGACACATGCATTAACTCAGGAAAACTGTCTTATGTGGATCATATTTAACCTGCTATGAAAAGGATTTTTTGAGACATCTTACAACATGGAAGGACCTTAAGGACATTGTGGTTATGATGCAGTAAGTGAAATGAGTCAATCATAAAGAGAAGATATGTTGTGATCTCACTTATAGGAAGGACCTAGAATAGTCAAATTCATAGAAACAAAACATAGAATTGTGTTTTTCAGTGGCTCAGAACGGGGCATAGGAACTCACCGTGTTCTGGGTACGGAGTTTCAGTTTTGTAAGATAAAAAGAATTCTGTGAGGGGATGAGTCTCAAAATAATTATGCAGAGTAAAACTAGGCAATACATGTCTATATTGCATTATTCCATCTACCTAAACTTCTAGAAAATGCAAATTGATCTGTCATGACAGAAACCAAATGAGCAGTTTTCTCAGAGCCAAGTTGGGAGCAAGGAAACATTTAGGGTGGTGGATACATTCATTATGTGAATGGTAATACCAGTTCATTGATGTATATACAAATGTGAAAAATTCATCAAAATTGTACATTTCAGAGATAACCATCTCCTGGTACTTGAGGAGCGGGGTATTCTAAGACGTCCGCCTTGGATACCAAAATTCTGGGGGTGGTCAACTCCCTTCTACAGAATGGCATAGAATTTGTACATTCTTCCATGGGATTTCTTGGAAGTGTGCTCTGTATGTCCCATAAGCAGACAGTAATAACACACCAGCCATCATTCCTGGGAGTTTGCTCTATACAGGACACATTGCCTAGAACTGTGCATGCCCTGTGTCTTGGAATTCTTATAACAACCCTATGAGCTGTATAGTAATAACTTTTCTCCACTCCAGTTGTCAGAGGGAAGTCAGGGCTGGTGGTAGGTCAGTCTGACTCTAGGTCTCCTGTTGATGCCAGGCGTGGCTGCCTCCCAGTCTGATACAGCCTTAAAAAGACAGCAGGGGACTGGGCCAGGCCTGAAAACAAGCAAGAACTATCTAGCAACAATTATATCTGGAAGCTTCTGGTCATGGCGAGTTCAAGTGATTCTGCAAGACCTTTCGTGGGTCATCCTGAATGAACTGAGAGGCCATAGTGGAAATTCCCCAGGCCATTGGCCAACTGTCACTTAGAAACAAGAATCTCTGAGCCTGGGCTGCAGGAGAGGTCAACTTGCTCAACCTCTTGACCAGTCAGAACCCTAGGCTTTCCATCTGGAAGAAGTCATCAGGCGTCATGCATTTATTGAGCACCTGTTTTTAATCAACATCATCATCGTTGTTATCTTTCATATGTGTTGAAGTATAACATACATACAGGGACATGCCCAAACCATAAGCAAACAGCTGGCTGCGTTTGCATGGCATGAACATGGGCCATGTAACCGGGGCACAGAACAGCTGCACCTCCTGAGGCACCCCCTCCCCCCAGTGAGCTGCAATCACCACGTACATCCACGGGTGATCACTGTTCTGACTTGTGGGCTGTTTGGGAACCTCATCATGATGTAATCTCTCTTACAGTCATTCTCTTTCTTTTTTTTTATTTTAAAAATTGAAAAAAACCTAACAATGAAGACAAAATCAAAACAAAGCAAAAACAAAAAAAATGATACAGGGTTTCAGAACAAAATGACAGGAATTAAAAATGGTTGCTACATTACATGCTATTATAGTCAGTGAAGTTGCTCAGTCCACCAGACATAAGAATGTAAGATTGGTCAAACAATCAAAGACAGTAAGAAGTAATAAAAAAAATATTGGAAATGATGCAGAGCTTCACCATACAAGATGGTAGGAGTTCAACAAGATGGTTCTTATACTGCATACTTTTGTTTTCAGATCAGTCATTCTGATCACCAGATTCAAGTGTGCAAAATATGTCAAGAAAGAAAATTTTTTTTTTTTTTTTGGTTTTTCTCTGGTACCAGGGACCGAACTCCCGACCTTGCGCTTGCCAGGCAGGCGCTTTGCCTGAGTTAAATCCCCAGCCCCAAGAAAAAAAATTTTAAGCACTGACTGTTCCTTTCAATAAACCACAGACATCAACAATACACCTATCCCAGCTATCCTTGTATATACATATAAATTTTGTTTTTCATTTTAAAGAGAAAAGAAAAAATACCCAAAATGACAAAAACAAATACATAAACAAAACAGCATAGAGAACAATAAAAATGATACAGAATTTCAAAGCATCGTGATAGGATATTAACAATGGTTGTTATATTACATAATGCCATCTTCAAAATGGTTGCACATATAACCGGATATAGGCATGCAAGATTGATCAAACAAATACACATTACCAGTTCCTTTCAATAAGCCAACAGATATTAGTAGTACAATTATTCTAGCTATCCTGTGTATACATATACATATTTTTTACCTCTTCCTTCTTTCTTTTTCCTCTCCCCTCCAGTCATTCTCTTTCACGTCCTTATGCTTGCAAGGTTCAGGTGTCCAGGCTCTTTGGGAGGATGGGGAACAGGTATCAGGGAGCTCCTGCATACCACTCATCTGTGACTCATCTGTGATGTGGGAATTAGGGCAGTGCCCACTTACTTCACACATGTATGAGGCGTGTAAGACCTTTGCTTCACATGCAGCAAAGGTGCTAACCTCAATTCTGCCAGATACATGCTGTGGGACCCTGCACAAATTTGTAACCTTTCTGAGCCTCAGTTTGCCCATCTGTAAAATGAGAATAGCATTCTCTCCTTGCTGGTGTGGTTGTGAAAATTAAATGAGATAACACCCAGTGCCCGACACATGAGAAAGCCCAGACAATGGTAACTATTATAATGGAATTATCTCCCCAGCATCTAAATTTCCTCTTGCTCCTTCCCTAACCCCCCTACTGGAAAGTGTGCTGGATGGAGCCTGAACAGTATCGGCAAGGTGTTTTCCAGCAGTGAGCAGGAAGTAAAAACATAGACTTTCTGACAACTCTCAAGAAATGCCCCAGCTTAAAGGCACTTGGATACTGCAGACGAGCAAAAGGCTGGGGTGTGTATAGGGCGTGTGGATGGAAAACCTATATCCACATTGACTTCTGCAGAATGGAAAAGGCTTAAAACCTTTGTACTTTCTGACCCAGCAATTTCGCTTCTGGAACTCTGCCCTAAAGAAACCATCAAATAATAGTGAAAGACTCAGGAATGGCCTAGAGGATAGAAAAAGACATTGAAAGACATAACGGTATCTGGTATGTTTAAGAAGATAAAGGAAAACTTGAGCATGTTGAAAAGGATAGAAGACATTAAAAAAAGACTCGGATGAAATTTATGGAGAGAAGAAAAACACAGAGGTGAAATATACAGTGGATAGGATCAGCAGCGGGTTAGGTGATGCAGAAGAAAAGGCTAGCTATTTATTTTTCTTGTGGGCAGCAATGGTGAGGGCAACAAGGACACTGCTGATGAGAGAAGTGACCCCATCTACCATTTGTTGATCCCTAACTGTGGACCAAGCCCTGTTGATATATTGCATTAGTGCATTTTCTATTACTATAACAAATATCTAAGATTGGATACTTTGGAAAGAAAAAGGATTTTAGAGGCTAGAAGTCCAAGATTGGTGGCCTCATGGGTTCTGCCTCTCCTGAGGGCTCCTTGGCTGGTTACCATGACAATGGCATCATATGAGAGGGAGAGATCCCATGATGAGAAAGGAAGCCATAGGGGGCAGGAAGGAGTCTATCTCTTAGCACTCCACACTGAGGACTAGGCTCCCAACACATGAGCCCTTGGAAGGCACACTCATCCATTTCCAAATCATTGCTGACATCCGCTCCCCTGATCCTCATAATGATCCATAAAGCCATGCCATGCTCACCTTGTCTTACACACGAGCAAGAAGCACTGGCAGAGCTAAGCCTTTCGCTCCAGGTTGAACACTTCATTGGAAGGACCTGGTTCCCACACCAGGCAGTCTGGGTTTGAATCCTTCCTCTCCAGTTCTCCGAACCTCCAGGTAACACTATCATGTTGCTGTAACAGCATCAGTCCCTGAAGGAGGCTAGATGAGAAGGCCTGTGTGTGTTATCTCCCAACCTTTCAGCAGAGAATGGGACGGGAGGTGGCTTCATTTTGCAGAGGACACCAAGGCTTGTAGAGATGGAGAGATTTTTCCCAGGGTCCCACAGCTAATAAGAAAGATGACAGAATTTGAAACAGGTGTCTCTGATTCCAAACTCATCCTGCTAGATGTGCCCTGGGCCTATTAGAAATGTCTGGGACAACTATGTAGCTGGAGTTTTTAAGGCCTCCTTGCACCATTAAAACATCCTCTCCCACTAGGAAGAACGTTCTGGAATCAACAAAGAGCTTGTGGTTCTGCCTACTTTTGCTCTCGACCAAGGCATACACAGGAGGGGGAGGTAGCCCCACACAATGCATCAAGGTCTCAGACTAGAAGATGATTTTTAGCTGGGTATCGTGGTACATATCTGTAATCCCAGAACTCGGTGGGGCTGAGGCAGGATTGCAAATTTCAGGTCAATCTGGACTATAGAGACCCTGTCTCAAAACAAACAAGCAAAAAATGTGGCTTTTAGGGTAAAACACTGTTGGGGCCAGTATAAGAGGATGACTGTAGGGTATCCTGGAGGAAATGTAACAAAGAAATATGAGGTGGGAAAAAACTATCTTCTCATATATATATATGAGGTGGTCAGCTGGTTGAGTCAAGGAACAAAGGTGAAAGGATTTTAAAGAGAAAAAGCAAGCGAGCGAGCGCGAGAGAGAATCAGAGATAATAAACCTCCAGCAGTGACAGTTTTGGGGGTGAGCTGATTAGGCAGAAGCAATGAGGTCAGCCTGGAAATTGCGTCATTGAAGAGCCATTGATAACATCAAAGTGCCCCCTTCTGCTGTCCATGAGCAAGGTCACCGTGGAGTCCTCGAGCCTGGCGTCTCTGTGCCACGCCTGTCAAGTGTGTCCTGCCAGCTGCACCTCCACCTTTGTTGGGCTGGGCCCTCCCCATTTGTCTCAGTAGGATTCTCACACGTAATCCGGGGCAGACGTCCCGTAGGCTCGTTGTCAGCACACATCATTTGCCTTCCGGTTGTGTGTATGCCTTACCTCAACCAGTATGAGTGAGGACACCATTCTGCCCGTGAACTGAGAGGTCTCCTCTTCCACTGCACTAGGATGGTAAAACACAGGAAACAACCTATGTGTCCATCAATAAGGGATTCATTAAATAAACTATAGCTGTACAGTTGGGGCTGCCTTTGAAAACATTACTACAAAAGAATAAAAAATAAATTCAGCTTTTATCAGTAAGTGAAAAAGACAGTCTACGTGTGTGTGTGTGTGTGTGTGTGTGTGTGTGTGCCTGTGTACACTTTTGGGCATGCATTACAGAGAGTAAACAGATAGGTAGGTAGATGGATGGATAGACAATAAGACCAGAAGGACATACATCAAGATGTTCATGGTGTTTAACAGAGTCACAAGTGATTCTGAATTTCTTGTTGCTTATGTTTTCCAAATCTTCTGCACTGGATATTTTTTTGTCAACAAGGGGGAAAAAAAGCCCAGATACTTCCCAGCCCCAGAAAAGAGGAAGTAGCAGCCTTGTTAGTTACTTCTGCTGGAGCTGGAGTGAGGAGGAGTAGTCTGGGGAGGACTGATATAAGGGGCTGCCTCGGTGGAAGGGGACCTCTAGAGCTGCCTGCATTGCTCCTGTTGGCATCATGGAACTTGTCCTGCTGTGTGTACTGCTGGTGATGGCTGGTGAGTGGGGACTGGATGCACGGTTAGCAAAGAAGGAGGGATGCGGGCAGGCCCTATCCCGTGGTGGTGACACGCGTGTTGCAGCTGGCTGTATGTTAGCATTGAGAGGTCTAAAAGGTTCGACATCACTGCTCTTCTCCCTAGACCCCTAGCGCCCCAGTCCCCAACCCTTCCACACCCTGCAAGGAGCCATACCTGGCTACTGACCTTGAGAAAGCAGCTTCAGCCTAGAGAGGTGTGGGCGGCCAACCTGTGTGGTGTGCTACACCCGGGGTGATGGTGCTACAGAAATGGGATCCCCCTGTCCCCAGCTTTGATGGAATAATAGCAATCTTTAGAGTCTTTTGAAGTTCGTTATCACTGAACCTGGGAAGAGGATTCCCTTAACCTGTGGCAGGAAGGAGAGCTGGGGGACAGTTTCTATTCAGTATTTAGCAGATCAAATGCAAAAATGTACCCGCTGGAAAATTGTCCTTTTTTTTCTTGATCCATCTTAAATTATGCTATTTTAGAAAGGTCTTGTATTTTTTAAAAGTGATTTTATGTCGTCACGCAGCTCCCAAATTGTTCAAACGCCTCTGAGGTTAAAGTGAAAACCATTATGAAACTTGCAACCACGCTCCATAAATCCATTTCTCACACATGAAGATCCACAAGAGTAGGTAGGCACATGCCTGTAATCCTAGCACCTGAGAGGCTGAGGCAGAAGGATCTCAAGTTCGTGTACTGCCTAAGAAACTTTGGAGAAACATGTCTTAGAATAAAAAAGAAAACGGGGTGGGGATAGAGCTCAGGAGTAGACACCCTGAGGGTGGAGGGAGAAGAGCCGATGTAGTTGAGAGAGAAAATTCATACACGAACCCATTTCCTGGCAGCATGACGTTGGCCAAGCCACCCAACCTCTTCGTATCCTCATCTGCAAAACAGGTACCATAGCGTCCTCTTCACAGGGTTGTTAGAGGGACTTAATGGGACAATAGATACCAAGTGTTGAGCAAGCGCAAGTGGGAGGAAGTCATTAATAGCGTAACACACGGCACGTGCGCAAGGATAGTAGCAACACCGCGGCTGCCACTCTGCCCCGGGCTACCAAGACGGGAGTTGCTGACAGGGCAAGCCAGGTCCCCAAAGCCCCCACTGGCATAGCATGAGCTCCATTTCTCAGGCTGAGTTGACCTCACCATAAAATTATGAGAAATGAGGGCTCCTTCCACCCCCGCGAAGCATTCAGAATCAAAGCTGAACACATTGCCTGTTTGGCAGGGCAGAGCTGAGCCGTTCCACTAAGGGGAGAGGTTAACGGATCTCTGTGAGTCCAAATTACAAGGAGTCGTTTGGGGGAAGAAAAGAAAAATGGCCAGTACAACATGGACAAAGGCAAGACTCTGAATCCGGGTGTTTGGTTGGTCCCCAAGATGGGGGTTCTAACTCTTTTTGTGTTGGGGTTCCTTATCATGCAATCCAGGAATCTAGGAATTCCAGCCGGGAATCCCGGATGTTTCCAGAGGGCCTGAGGTCATTTATCGGAACAGATAGAGCTTAGCAAGATTTCTCTTTAATATCTCATTCAGCTAGAGCCGAGGTGTCAAACAGGAGTGGCAGTGTGGCCGCCCACACACTGAGAGTGCAACAGGCCAGCCACTTCCGGTTGCAGCCCAAGGCCACCTGCTTGATCTCACTGGTTGTCCACAGCATGAGATCTTCCCAGCCCCTCTTCCTACTTTAACCTCTCCTATATGGGGCTCACTCCCCGTGCACTGCTTACTCCGTGTGCTCCCAGAGTTTCACAGTACCCTCATTTACCCAAGGGCCAATGGGGAGGACCATAAATGAGGGTCGTCACCCAAATGGGGTTGCGGCCCCATCTCCCTGCGACTGAGCTTCATCTGCGCATGCGCTCCCCGTGTTCTTGAAGAATCTCTCCGAGTGGCACACTTCCGTCCTCTTGTCTGTTTCCTCCCACCTTTTCCCGGAATTGATTGACTTAATGTATTTTATTTCTCCTAACTCAACATAATGCATTCCTCTACCCCAATTACATAGATTCCCCTTATGATTGATTCTAGCCACAAGCTATTATGCCTCAAATGAAAATCATTGATTTCTAGATCACACTGCTTCTCAGGAGAGCCGCGCATGCTCTTAATGCTCCGATTTCTCCAGGGGCTGCAGGGAGGCGTGCGGGGAGAAGAGTGAGTCGGGGCTTTTCTTCCTACTGTGAGTGGGAAGTCAGTGTTCAGACACAGAATGGAGCCAGACTGCCTTGGGTTCAATTCTAGCTCCATTTACTGTTCACCATGACCTTGAACAACTTACTGAGCCTGACTCTGCTCATCTGTAAAATAGGAATTAACAGCTGTGCATGGCAGTGTATGCCTGTAATCTCAGCCACTAGGGAGGCCGAGGCAGGAAGATCTCATGTTCAAGGCCAACCTGGGCAATTTCAGGAGGCTGTCTCTCAAAATAAATAAATATAAACAAACAAATAAGTAAATAAATAAAAAAGGCTGGGGAGGGATGTAGGTCAGTGGTAAAAGCACCCCTGAGTCCTATTCCCTGAGCAGAAAAGTTAAATGGTATCCTCCTCCCCTAAAAGGTACTTATTATATAATTTTAACCAAGGCATCATAATTATAGAAGATGACAATATTGGAAAAAACTGGATGAGGGTACATGGAAGCCTTTGTATGGTCTTTGCCAAAAAAAAATACCATCTTTGCCACAAAATTTATTTATGTACAAATAATATTTCTCTCCTGGGGTGGGGTCAATAAATTAATACACCAAGAGATGTATAGTAAGCACTCAATAAGTCATTGCATATATATTTTGTTTTTATTGCTTTGGTGCTGGGGCCTGGTGTGTGCTAAGCCTGTGCTCTACCGCTGAGCTGTGCCTTCCGCCTCACTATGTAGCAGCAAGGGTAGTCATTGTTATTCTGCTACCGTCCTCATTCAAGGTCACTCATGTGGTCCGGGCACAGCAGAGGTGCCTGCCCCGTGGCCCCTGGCATTCTTATGCTACTCATTGCTGCTTTCCAGGTGTGACTCCAACCCAAGGAGGGATCCTGAACCTGAACAAGATGATCTGGCAAGTGACCGGGAAACTCCCCTTCTTCAACTACTGGCCCTACGGCTGTCACTGTGGATTTGGTGGCAGAGGCCAGCCCAAAGATGCCACAGATCGGTAATCCCTTGCCTAGGCTGGCACACAGCAATCTTACCCTGGAACTTTTTTCTTCCTTCTCCAGCATTGATACATTTTGTGAATTCCTTTCATCCAGCATGTACTATGTGCTTGGAAGGGTCAAGTTCTGACCCTCCTGGAGCTGGCCTTCCAGAAGCTTCCCCAGAGCCTCTGAAGGCCCGATCCCTCGCACTCCCACACCCTCATCTAGCTACAATGCCCCCATACTCCTCACTGACTCTGCACTTTATTTTCAAAAGCTTCACTTCTTTTACCCGTATCTCATCTGAGTTATGCTAGAGGCCAGCCAGGCCTGGTGCCATTGCCCTGATCTACCACTTAGAAGCCATGTGATCTTGGCAAGTGGCTTGATCTCCCTGAGTCTGTGTACCAGTGCCTCTGTCATGGGGTGGTCATGAGGATTAAGAGAATATTTGTAGATAAAGTGGGGACTTGGTACATTGGAAGCACTCGATCAATGTCAGCTATTATGAGCCCAAGGAAGATCAGAGCCCTGAAGGGCTTGGCTCTTCCAAGGTGGGCACACAGAAGCAGCAGCCAGAAATCCCAGTCGGCTAAGGACTCTTGCAGCTGCTCCACCCACTGTCCTGTCCTGCCAGGTGCTGCCAAGAACATGATTGCTGCTACTTCCATCTGAGGCTCCATCGATGCAAGACCCGGACAGATCACTACAAATACACCTTTTCCTTGGGAGACATCCAGTGCTGTGAGTGCCCGGACCTCAGAGCTGGAGCTGGAGGCCCAGGAAGGGAGTTCTGGTCCTCACTGCCTTTATAGGCTGAGTGACAGTGCATAAGTGACTCAATCTCTGTTCTTGTCCTGTGTCCAGCGGCAGCAAAAGGGGCGTGGACGAGGGGCAGGAGTGGGCGTGGCGGTATGGGAAGGTCCAAGGGGAAGTTTGACTCTTTTGGCATCGGGAGGTGAGGCCCAGCACTGACCAGCTCATGCGACCATAAGCCCATTCCTTCACCTCCCGGCCCCTCGGTATCCTCACCTCTAATCTAAAGTTCCTCCAAGAACTGAAATGAGACCAGCAGGTCACACAGGCTCGCTATGTTACCGTCACTCCTTCCGCCTCTACTGATCTCCGTAACAGCCCAGTGAGGAGGCAGTGAGACCTTGATCCTCTCCATTTTTACAGAAAAGAAAACCCATACTGGAGCAAGGAAATGTTTTCCCAGCTCATACAGCTGCAAACAGCAGTCTCTGGCCTGACTCCCAGGTCGTCTGGCCCCTGGGTGTGCAGCATTCCCAGCTTGGAGAAAGATAGCAAAGGGCTTGTCACACCAGACACTGTTCCCTGAGGACCTAAGAACAACATCTAGCATTCGCTGAGCCCTTACTGCATGCTAAGTACTTTGCCTTCTTGCTTTAATTCTTATCTGAGCCTTCTGAGCAGCTGCTATCATGAATTATGCTTACTGATAAGGAAGCTGAAGCAGGCAGGCCTCCTGCTGGTCTGCCAGGAACACACTGTTCCTGGCCTGGAATGTTTGTCTCTCAGCTTTCCCTGGAAGGTGCAGCTTCTCCAGATCTCAGTTCTGGTGGCTCCTTGCCAGCCGCTTAGGATCGTGTAGCCACGCATCCTGCTTACATCTGGTGCATGTTGAGTCTTCATTCTGCTTTTCTGTAACCCCTGCCCCCACACCTGTACGTTTTATTCTGTCCTCTCCCGCCAGGACCAGCTGTGCGGGAAGTAGGGAAGCCAGGGCACACAGGGAGGTCACTCAAGTCCGTGCCCTCGGCCGTGCAGGTAGAATCGAAGTTGGTGAGAAGGGGCTGCAGCACCTGCAGAGACCCTAGTTCCGCATCTGCTCTCCTGGGAGGGGATGGACACTGAGCTGCCCCTCCTCCACCCACAGCTGACAAGGGGAGCTGGTGCGAGCGACAGCTGTGTGCCTGCGACAAGGCGGTGGCCTTCTGCCTGAAGAACAGCCTAGACACCTACCAGAAGAAACTGCGGTTCTACTGGAGGCCCAAATGCAAGGGTGTGGCTCCTCTGTGCACGGGCCCTGCCAACCTGACTTTTCTGGGGCTCCCTAATTGAATCGAGCTGCCCTAGGTTGCACACAAAATACATAATATAGGTAATGTGTGTAAGTAACGAAACTTCCTTTTCATTTTTATTGATTGGTTGATTGATTTTTTTGTTTTGTTTTGTTTTGTTTTTTTTTCCGGTACCGGGAACCGAACTCACGACCTTGTGCTTGCCAGGCAGGCGCTGTGCCACTGAGCTAAATCCCCAGCCCCGATTGATTGAGTTTTGAAACAGTGTCTCACTATATAGCCGAGGCTGGCGTGGAACTCATGGCAGTCCTCCTGCCTCAGCCTCCTGAGTGCTGAGATTATAGGTGTGCACCATCATGCTCGACAAAATAAAAACATTTTTTACTAGAATATAGCTGTGTCGAACCCATAGGCCCCAGGCTAGGAGACGTTTGCTGCATCTGTCACCAAAACCCCTACCCTGTTCCAGGACATCTTGAGCTTTGAAGTCCTATAGTATTGCAACATCCTACCTGACCAGTCCAGCTTTCAAGGCCAACACCACCCCGGAAGGGAGTCTGGCCTTGCCTGCACCCTGTTGCTCCGGATCCCCAGCCCCACCCCAGCCAGGGCAGCAGTTGGATCTTGGGGAAAGCCAAGGCTGGGAGCTTCAGGAGTGACACTGGGGCCGAAGTGTGTACCTGTGAGTGTGGTGGGGTCCCGGGGGAGGTGTGGCAGGTCCTCTGTGTGGCCCCTTCTCACTCCCTCCAGGGCTTTCCCAGCTGCACCCTGAGTGGTTGCTGTAAAAGCTGGCCTTGGGCTTTCTGCTGGGTCTCTCTCTTAAAATCCCAAGGTCCTCCACTGCCCCAGGATAAAGCCCCTCAAAGCGTTTGGATCCTGCCATCTGCTGCTGTGTCCCTCTCCCAGACGCGGCTCTGAGGTCCCTGCTGGGTGGGCCCAGACCTGTCTCAGGCTCAGTTATACCTTAGTGCTCAAGAAAGCCACAGAACCAAGCAGGGGCTCCATGGACAGCCCTGAGCAGAGGGTGGGGGGACCCCAATGCTCTTGTTGCTCCAGGTACCAGGGTCTGGTCTTTTTTTCCCTATCCTCTGGTGTATGCTCAGGGTACCTCCTGCAGAGACATCTCCCCAGCTGATCCCTACTTCCCGGCTCAGAGGGTGCACCCCCTCCTCTGAGGTCCCCAGCACTTCCCAGGGCTGCCTTTACCGAGCTTTGCCACAAGTGGTAAATGTGACTTCCCCCTCTCCCCCAACTAGACTGTAGCTCCCTGAGGATAGAGGCCATGTCTGCCTCATGTCACATACTAGATGCTCAGTTAAAGCTATGGATCAAATGAGCCAATAATGGGGGTGGTGGTGGAACAGATATTTATACCCACCCAGATTTCCTGAGTCAGGCTCCCCTTTCCCAGTAAGGCCAGGCCTTGGCTGCTGAGTGCTCCAATCTGCCTCCCTCTTATAGGTTTTCCTACCTCCTGAGAGCTACCTTGCCCTCAACCCCCTCCCACGGGCCAGGATGCCACCTGTGACAGGTGACCAGGAAAGTCCAGCACTACAGAGGGAATAAGTGCCCAGCTCCCTTGCCTGTGTGCAGGACTCTCTGGGTGGTACACCATCCCAGAGTCACTCTTGGACCAAGGTGTTAGGACATGCCAGAGACTTCTGGAACCACCTCTTCGCTCATCCCATCCCCTGGCCTGGCCTGGCCTGTTCTCCTGGTTCCTGTACAGGTTTTCCCGGAGAGCACTCTTTCAATAAAGCCCTTGCACAAGAACCCTTGTCTCAGGCTCTGCTTCCAGGAGACGCATTTCACACAAATATCCTTTTCACACATGAGGATCCCTGATCTGTCGCTCATACATAATAGCTCTGCTTCCAGCCACAGGACTTGGGCATGTGGGGCCACCCACACTCTCCAGGCGGTGACACAGCTCTGTGCAGGCACTGGTGGAGGAGTTCTCCCCAAGCCCACTGGCTCCAGTAAGGCAATGTGGGAAGAATGAAGAACTACGGGCTCCGGGTTCCGAGTCCCACTCAATGTCCCGCTGTGGTGAGGGACAGTTATTGCGAGGACGTGCGCGTGGGTAGGGACGGAGTAGAGAAACGTCTGTATTTTCCACTAAATCTTGCTGTCAACCTAAGGCAGCTATTTAAAAAAACAAAGGTCTATTTTAAAAAAATGTTTCCTCTTATACCACCGCCTAACCTTATGCACCTTACCTAAGGAATCTGTCTCCTCGCGGACAAGATCCAGACAAAACAAGAAAACAAGCAGAGGTCAGGAGGAGTAAGGGTGCAATAAGATCAGTGTGAGTGAACGCTGAGGACAGTGCCTGGCCCATGGTGGCTCTTTTTCCATTCAGCTCTGTGGTGGCCCTTGGTACCTGGTGATCAGATTTCAAGTCACTCCGAGGGGAGAATGGGCTCATTAATGCTCTGTGATGTCCCCTCTTCCCATCCAGTCCCTCTCTCTGTTGGATTCCCAGGAACAGCTTGCACTTATCAGGAGCTTGGAGCCCCACTTGTCCAGCAGAGCTCCCTATAGCTCTGTGCAATGCCTCCCTTAATCTCAGTGTTGGATGGCAGGGGCATTATTGCCCTCATGTTATCCTGGAGGGATCTGAGGCTCAGAGAGAGGACAGAACCTCCCAAGGCCCCCAAACCAACAAAAGACCCAGTTGGAGGCTTCTACCCTAGGCTCTTTCCCTTCTGCTCCTGTATCACACCCTCCTTTGTACTGGTCCAGGAGCTTCCAGGTAAGGGCTGAGGCTGTAGCTCAGTGGTGGAGCACTTGCCTAGCATGTGTGAAGTCCTCAACTGGACACTCAACACCCCTGGATGGGCCCTCCCTCACTGTCCTAGCTTTGCCCACATAGGTGGGGTGGGATCATGGCTCCAAGATGGCAGCCATGGCTCCGGCCCTCAAGCAAGGCTGAGTGTCCAATGAAGACACTGTCTATTCCTGTGTCTAGGTAGCACTGCATGGCAGAGGTCCCCTTGGGACTGGCCACCCTAAAGCAACTGTGAGCCAAGACAATGGGAGTGACTTGGCTGGTTTAGGTTCCTTGGGACTTATTTACCCACTAGAGGGGACAGAGTCAGGTTCCCTGGAGGGTGAGTAGCTGATGGAATCAGCATGTTGGGGTTGTTGATAGAGCTGCAAGCCCAGGCATAGGACTGAGATATGCTCACGGGGAAGGCCAGAAGGGCTCAGGTGCAGGGCAACAATTCCCTGCATGACCACCTGGTCACCTGGCACAGGCCTGGTGCTTTGTGGGTGATCAGTGGTTGTTGTGTGAATGAACGGGTCTCAAATAGGCAAAGATGTGGACCAGGAGGCAGGGTGGACACGTGAGGCCTCAGGCAGCCAGGACTTGGTTGGGGTCGGGGAGATGCTCCCACCCTGAGTTCTTGTTCTGAACCGATTCTGTATGATTTAAACCGAACAAGACACAGAAAGGAGGGAGAGACTCCAGGGACATCTGCTCTCCACCCACATGTCTCACAGACACCTGGGTGAGGGAGGCCAAGTGCAGGGCGTGGCGCTAACTTCCTGCTCCCCCAGGAGAGGACCAGGGCCGACACCTGACCTCAGACACCTGCGGCGCCCACCTGCCCACTCCTCTCCTCTACCTGGAGATGCTGTTATTGTTTCCTGCTTCGTAAAGATCCAGAAACTGAAACTTCAGGAGTGAGTCACTTGCTGATAAGTGCAGGGCTGGAATTCGAACCCAGGTTTCTCTGGTTCCAGGGTCATGTTCCACCCTAACTCCTACACCCTTGCCTGCGACAGCTCCTGACTCAGTCCTTTGTCCCTGTAGAAAATTAGCTCCACCCAGGGACCATGAGGTGGAGGTAGAGTGTAGCAAAGAAGAAAATAAGCAGAACAATCGCATGGATGACGAGAACGGCCCCCAACTGGAGCCTCTGATTCGGAGCACTTTATCCCCCCTCAGCCCTGGCCCACCCATCCTCAGGCCTCCTGGGGACAGCGCTCTCCTTCCAGGGATCCAGCTAGGCAGAGTGTCGGGCCACGGCATCTCCAAATCCCTGACGGCTTTGCCAGCTGGATCCTTACCATCCATCCTTCTCTTCTCTGTGATGTGCAGTAGGCTGGACTCTGGCACCACCCACCCTGCTTTAGTACCCTCTTGAGGGAGATAGGGGGCACTTGGGGCCCCAGACATCCTTGTCTGTTCCTGAGGTCAGCTCAGAGCTGTCCTGACCCCAGGGCAGCCTGATGGCTTGGAGTTGGGAACTGGCTCCACCGTTGTCCAGCTGGGGGACCTGTGTACTTTCTCTAGAGTTCTCCGGATTTTGAAAATTTAAAGCCAAAGAAGAGGCTTTCAAACAGTTTGAGGAAGCTCACTGCAGGTCACAGAAGGCAGGCTGACGGCTCCCGTCTATTCTCTTTCAGCTTTAGGACCTGTGTGAGCCCTGTTGTCTTGGCACCTCTGCTTAAAGATGCCTTCCAGCTCTACGCAAGACTGGCTTCTCCATCCAGACCGCCCCATTTTCCCTATAAGAAAACGCCCCATATCCCCCCTGAAACAAGTACCTCCCCACACTTGGCTACTCCTCTCTCTTGCCCATTTCCCTTCTCTGCTTTACACTTTCTGCTGGTTCTTAATCCTTCCCTCACTCAGTCTTCTGTTTCTCTCACTCCATGCTCACCTAGAACGTGAATGCCTAGAAGGAAGGGGAAACCACAGTATTTCCAGCATCAAGATCACTGCTGGGGGCACGTAAAATTCTGTTGAATGAATGAATGAATGGTTAGGGTTCATTAACCCCCTACTGTTTCTCTCACCTGGCCTCCTTTCCACTTGTGTGACCTTAGGCGAGTGGTCCTGATTCTCAATTTGTGATTAGTAAAATAAGGGTGCTAATGCTTGCCTACAAAAAGGTGTTTTTTTTTTTTTTTTTTGAGACAGAGTCTTGCTATGTAGCCTAAGCTGGCCTTGAACTTTCCATCTTCCTGCTTCAGCTCCTCAGCTCCTGGGATTATACCATGTCCAGAAGCATGAAAGGATTTTTTAAAAAACCTAACTCTTACCTCTTCTTCAAGGGCACTTCCCACTGTTGAGAATATGGGACAGGTTAGAAGGGCAGATGGGCAGCTTGGAAAGGGCAGTGTTAGCACCTCCCACCTCCCCTCCTCCAGCAATGAGAAATCCACCCATTCCCTACCAAGAACACCTTCCCTATTCCTGGGGCAGCCGCTGAAGTGGGGCTAAAGTGTAGTCTCCGTGTGCGCTCCTGAGACCTCTCCAGGAGCCAGGCTGGTGCAGAAGGAAGCCGGGGATGTCCCTCCTGCCTCAAGGACCAGCCTGAGATGAGCTGTAGACATCCTGGCTCAACTGGAGGGCTGTGGTAAATGCCCTTCCTGGCCCAGACACCTCAGCGCTGGCAGCTGTAGAGCGGGAGGGGGAAAGAAAATCCCACCATGGTAATGTCACGGGGTGGTTGGGTCCTTGCTGTAAGAGACCTTGATGAGAAGCTCCATTTCCAAGTAATAATTGTGTGTGCTGCTGGTGGTTTCAGTTGTGTGGGGCTCTGCTTTTCCAGGTGACCGGAGATTTAGGATAATGGCTGCAGACTTCTGAGTGTAGCCGAATCCCCCGTAAACCTCTTATCCTAGGATCCACTGTCTCGAAGAGGGGACCAAGACGAGCTGATGGACGGAAACTCCCTACATGACTAACATGGCTGTGTGCAGAGCAGAGAAGGCTTTGACCTAGGGTTTCGCAAAATGAAGGTCAAGATTTGTGCTACTTTCAGTTATCTGTAGAGCATTTATAGGCCCAAGTGAAGGGTCACATTTTTCAGCAAAAAAAGCCAAACCAATCCAAACACGTTTTAAATCCCTGACTGCCTTAGGAGAAAACATATCCACGCTGTTAATGAGTACCAAGCTAAAAGAAACAGGATTCTCCCCACCCCAGTGTCTCTGTGGTGGTCTTTGACAGTGTCGTGACTGGTCGGGAGCTCCTGCATCTTGATTAGGAGATGGGAAAATACCAGTTCCGGGATGCCCTGTGCTAGGAGCCTGTGTACTTTTTCTCATCCACGCTGCATTATGCAGGGCCCCTCAGGGTGGCGTTATTGGCCCATTCCACAGACGGAGACAGGGTGCTGAGGAAGGAGCTTGACGTCTCACCTGACATCACTCACTCAGTGAGAAGTGGCAGAAGCCTGGCAAGGCTCAGTAGAGTACGTTAAACCCCGGCCCTGGTGCCAGGCTGCCTTCCCAGATGGGCACTCACCGCCCCCCCAAAACAGCAGGCCCTTGGCTTTAGGGTGGACAAGAATCCCTGCAGCCCCAGGGAGATTAAATGCCTTCCTTGTCCATGAATCTAAATTCAAACCCTGCAGAAATGAAAGAGAAACAAACGTAGAGAACCCCTCCAAGCTGGGGTTCCACAGCAGGCGGGAACGGGGAGAGGTGGGAGCTGCTTTGAGAAACGTTGTACAACAAGGCTGTAGAGATTCTTTTGTGGGAAAATCTTTTTAGGAGCTGAAAACAGGCACAGGCGCTAGGTGCCTGAGAAAAGAATATGCATATAGATTTAGTAAAAATGTCCATTGAAAGGGCTAGGGGTGTAGCGCCATTGCATGCCTAGGGTTGTATGCCTCCTGTGTGCCGAGTCCTGGGTTCAATCATCAGTACTGGAAAAAAAAAGTCTTCCAGTGTTGCTTTTGCCAAAATATTTTCTTTCATTTTTACAATCCAAAGAGCTATTCTGCAGATCTGGGATGGGTGGTAGACAGGAGCTCGCATTTCTAACAAGATCTGCTAGATATTCTGCGGCATTTGGCGGGGGGTGGGGATCACACTCTGAAAAGTGCTTCGTCCCCCTCTCCTCTGTCACAGCACCTCCAGCTGTCCTCACTGTCCTATTCCTGGCACCTGGACGCCCACCCCTTCGCTAACCTGGGCAGGACCTGTCTGTTAATGCCGAGGTTTTTCATCCTCCCTGGGCACAGCTGCTGGGTTGAAAGACTGGGGACCACACGCGAGGTCAAGTTGCACCCCAGTCAGTTCTGTTGGCCTTCACTGCCTCCTCTGGCAGTGGGATGATGTTTTCAAACTCCAGCCAGTCACAGGGCACCTCCCCGTGGTTTAAGTGAATATTTCCTTTCTTGAGTCTCCTACTTTTCTTAAACTAAGTAACATCTTTAAGCAGGCAATTTATAGCCCTCTGGTACAGGGAAAATCAGTCTCACATGCCATCAGAAAGTGAGCACGAAGTATAACTATAATGAGCGGCTGGGGCTGTAGCTCAGTGGTAGAGCTCTTACCTAGCAGGTGCGAAGCCCTGATTTCAATCTCTGCGCAGTCCTCGGAGAGCAGCAGGCTGGTGGAGTCTCAACCGAGGCTCCCCTGGGATCTGTGCTGAGCAGGGACAGCCAGGATGGGTCAGCGCCTATTTGCTGGCACAGGGTAGAGTCTGGGGGCGGGGGGCGAAGCGTCATGCTGCTCCCCGGGGATGGCTCTCAGGACAAGCTCATAAGAAGAAGGAGGAAACGAAATAGAATAAAAACGAATTGGGTAGATGCAGGAAGAGGTGGAAATGTCCCATTGAGAAAGGGAGCTCCCCTCCCATCCTCTTGTAGCAGGAAGATGAGCAGTTCTTACCACCAAAGAGAGATGTTGGTGCCAGTAGAAGTCGGGATAAATAACCCTCGATAAAGAAGCCTTTCTCGTCCATTGCCTCTCCCATATATTGTCTAGTCACTTTCCCATAATGCATCATTCCCTGAAGCCCAAACTCACTTTCCTTTGTTAAAAGGATGTCTAAGCCCTCTTGTCCAACAGCTTCTTTGTTTCCCTACTGTGTGCGTGACGGTGCACAGACGTAGCAATAAAGATTGAGAGTGCTCGCCTCGGCGGCACACATGCTAAAAAGATTGTGAGACCTTTTCCTGTTAATCCTGTTTCCTGTTAACTTAATCTGGGGATGCCCAATGCATGAACATAAGAGAATAGAGGAAGAAAGGCCGGGCGTGGTGGCACACGCCTGTAATCCCAGCACTCAGGAGGCTGAGGCGGGAGGATCGTTGTGATCGAGACCAGCCTGGGCTACAAAGTGAGCTCAAGACCAGCCTGAACTTCATAGCGAACTGCATAGTGTCTCAAAAAGACACACACACACACACACAAAAGAATAGAGGAAGAGTTTTTTTCTTTCCAAAGAAATTTGGAAATTCCAAAGAAATGCCTGCAATTCCTCATTAACATCAAAGTGACTAAGGAAAAAAAACTAAACTCCAATTAAATAGAGAAATGAGTAAATACAACTAACACTACATGTACCACAGCCTGTGCGTCTTAATTCCATGTGGAAAATGTGCTGTATGAAAGGCTGGAAAGAGAAACCCTAACGTCATGAATGAGAGCAGGGCCTTGGGGTCCCACCTCCAGCATCCCCAGCTCTAGGGTCTCCCGACTGCCTGTGTGGAATCCTGGGTACAAGTTACTGAAACTCCCTGAGTCGCTGTCTTTACCCATGCTGAGGGGATTATGGTATTTTCCCCACAGGTGTGATGTGATACGGGAGACAGAATGTGTGGAAAGCGCTTAGCACGCAATGCAGCACGCAAGGTCTAGCGCTGAACCTGGCAGCTGGCACAGCCACTGTGGTGGAGGTGGTTATGAGTGTCACTATCCGCACTGGAGGTGGCGGAGGCAGCTGTGTCTGCTGATGTTTCCTTCCTGCCCTGCGGGGCTCATCCTCCCGCAAGGCGGCTTGTTAGATCTCTACAGGAGGATGGCGTGATCTGGCAGACCACAGGGAAGTAAATGGTTCGGCTGAGCAGAGGCAGCTGGGATGGTTCAGTGCCTGTTCCCTGGCACAGGGTGAGCTCTGGGGGCTGAAGCCTCATGCTGCTCCCCAGGGATGGCTCTCATGACAAGCGTGCTAGCCTCTCGGCTCAGTCCCTCTGTGCCCAGGAGGAGTTGATGGTTATGGCTGCCTCACAGAGTGAACAGGAGGATGCAGTGGAACCCTGGGATGGACACTTTGGACCTGGTCGCACAGGGATCTGATTGGTTGTGCCAGGCACCAGACCAGGCACTGGGGGCACACCAAAGAGCCCATCCCTTGAGGAGCTCTGCAATGCTTCTGCAGGAACCAGCTCAGGGTGCCCAACTACAGGATCCAAAAAACCTGTTTCACATCCTGGCTCCACCACTAGCTTGGGCCCAACCTTCAGTAAGACACTGTGTCTCTCAGTTTTCCACTCTGTAAAATGGGATGTCGTGAGGCTCAAATTGGGATAATACATTTTGAAGAGCATAACATTAAAAGATGATGTGGGTGTTCTTTCTGTGTGTGTGTGGTGGGGGTGGTGCTGGTGAGCTTCAACTGCTTGGAACTGTGACTAGATGTTCCACGGAGCAGACAACTATCTCTGCAAAGAGATGCTCATGGAAGATAATCACAGGTTCAAGGTTTACAGCCAACAAGTTTATTTGAAACTTGAGTAATCTCAGCGTCTGGCAGCTGGCTCACTTTGATTTATAAGGAAGGAATTGTGCAACATTCCGAATTTACTAGCTCAGCAGTTTTAGAAATGATGACTCCGAGAGTATTAGACCTAGAAATCGGCATTTTTCATATTTTCTGCCTCAGGGATGTTCAGACTTGACAAATGAGTTGTTTGCTGATTCCCTGTATTTGTCACTTTGGAACTGACAGATAGGTGACTTTAAGAAGTATAAGAATCTTTGTGTGAGATTCTTTCAGATTCCTCTCAGTTTCTTCCCCAGCTCTTTGCTGGGCCAGGAATGGGGAAGCCATAGCATTAAGCCAATGACCCGAAACCATCCAGGAAAGGGAAAGGACGTCACAGAGGTGTACCCAGTTGAAAACGGCAGAGGAGTGAATAACACATTTGAAGCAAATGTTCTATGATAAAAAATGAAAAGTGATGTAAATAATTTTTTTAAAGGCTAGAGTACACTCTTGGGAGAATGATGGTGGTATGTTCCCTATTCATTAAGAAGAGGCGCTTCCTATAGCTTGACTCTTGGGATACCATCTCAAATTTAGAAATCTGAAAAATTAGTACCAAGACCAGGTGATGTCCCAGTTTCGGTGGATGTCATCAGGATATACCTGTGGGTGTATGGGACCCATACAGCCTCCAGGTCTTGTCCCTCTCCCCCAGGGCCCCCATACGGATTGCCCTGGGCATCACCGGGCGTTAGTTTGAAGATATACATTTCCAGGCTCCAGAGCAGCAGCTGTGACTCTGCCTGGGGATCCAGCCATTCTGTTTGTTTGCTTGTTTTTCTTTTTCTTCCGGTACCGGGAATCGACTTCCCACCTTTGGGTTTGCCGGGTTGTTGTTTTGCGCTTGGGTTAATTCCCCGGCCCGATCCGACCATTGTGAAGCATTTCTTCTACCTTGGCAGCCTTGAACATCAGCACGCTTCTCCTGCCCCAGAATTCTCTCCTCTCCACTGGTCCGTGGAGGTCATGCTGTCCCAGAGGAGGTTGTGCTATATACTGTGGGGAAGTTCTCTGAATAAGAGTGACAAGTCCCGTATCGGAGGATGGTGCTGGGTGACATAAATCAGGCCCCACAGCATGTGCACTCTCTTGCTTTGGTGCAGATGGAGTCCAGGATCCAGATGGAGTCCAAACGCCCACCCTCCTAGCCGTCCAGCGACCTCTCCCAGCCTCCGTCTACAACCTTCCGCTTTCCTCATGGTGGGAGGACACTCGGTCTCCTGCACATCGATCCCTTCCCCGGCCTGAGCCTCTCAAGGGACAGACTGACAAGGTGGTTGTGGTTGTTGCTGTATCTCTGGGTCCCCAGTGCCTAGTCCAGGCCTGGCACACCTAGGTGCTCAATCAATGTGTATGGAAGGACGAATCTGTGAGTGTTTAGGCGGAAAAAGAACACGGACTGTAGGAGTCCAGAAGAGGAAGGAGGACCCCTGCTGGGGAAGCCTGGAAGGGCAGCACTGGAGAAAGCCTTTGAGCTGGGCTGGTGAGGTGGGACCTGGCCCTCCAGACACCTGTCAGCAACCTGCAGTTTTGGGGTTCGTTGCAAGCCTGCTGGCTCTGGGCCCAGTTAGCATCTGTCAATCGGTACTGCCTGGCCCTTGACTGCTGCTACTGACTCCTGAGATTTAACAATCCTCTCCCCAAAGGGACTCACACAACCACAATGTCACTGCTGTGAGTGCTTCACAGGGCAGCTGGGATGATGAGAAAGGAGCCACCTTCCGGTCTTCTACCTCACAGCTCCCTTGGCTCCTAGGACTGAATGTTGGAGTCAGAATTTGGGAATTTAGGGTCCTCTCCTATGATAGGTACCATGCACTGAGTGTCTGCGTACGCCAGGCACTACAGGGCCTTATGTATATCATTTCATTCAATACTCTCAGCAATATAGTGAGGAAGATATTATCATCCCAGGTGGCAGCTTAGAGGCTTGAAATCACAGGTCTAAGGTGTCACATGGGGGTGATGTGAGATCGTTCTGATGCTAAAGCCTGCACAAGCCCCGTGTGGCTGATGCCCTGTGGCTTGGAGCTGTCCTACTGAGGAAGTAGGCACCCGTGCTTGTGTGTCTTGTTCCTGTGTGGGGTGGTTACTGAATATCTTGGGACTGATGCCATAAGGGGCTTGCAGGTCTCAGATCAGAAGCCAGATCTGATCTAACATTTGAAGAGGAGGGTGAGGGGGGCTGGGGATTTAGCTCAGCAGCAAAGCGCCTGCCTGGCAAGCGCAAGGTCGTGAGTTCGGTTCCCGGTACTGGAGAAGAACCAAAAAAAAAAAAAAAAAAAAAAGAACAGGAAGGTGAGGGGCTTAGGAGCATTGGACCCCAAGAGAGCCTTTGGGGCTTTGTATAATCAAGATTAAGATACGGCAGCCACTCATACACCTGCTACCTCAGAGCCAGAAGGGCCTAGAGGTCACCGGGACAAGGGTTTCTTAAACCCTTTAATGGTTACCCAAAGAATGTAATGAAATTTACACCTGGACCCAGTGACTCACACATACACAGCTGCCAGAGAAGCACAGATTGCTGAAGCCACAATTTAATGTTTGTGATCTGTTATACACACGTATCCACATGCACACACACATACTGGATACCACCCTCTACACGGATGTCATGACTCACTCATGGACCAGGACTACTGTTTTTAAATTATCTGTCATACCTGCTCTTGTCAAAATGGAAATGCTGAGATTCAGGAAAGGTAAGGGTCCTGCCTAAGGTCATCGTGTGTGCAAGGTTACAACTAGATCCCGGGTTCTCAGTACTTGGAGTTACACAAAACTGATGAGTGGGATGTGAACCTATCTGTGTGTTTGACACATTTGTACGATTTGGGGTACTAGACATTGTGCTTTACCTGCAGCTAGAGAGGATCCTCATTCTATACTTCTGGGAGGGGAGTGTTTCAGAAGGCACCTGAGATGCCCTGGTTACCCTCATGACTCAGCCCTCACAGAGTGGACCTGTTGGCATATAGTAGAAGATCAGTAAGTGGTCATCTTTTATTATTAGTGTTGTTACTGTTGTTATTGATATCAAAATGCAATTCCCAGGTAGAAATATGGGATAAATCTTCCAGAGGGGAAGAAAGAGTGTGAATGAAAAAGTAGAAAGGAGGAAAGAGGGCAAGATCCGCGGAGTGGATGGATTTGGAGGTAGAGAATAATTTGGAGATCAGACTGGAAGGACAATGTAGCCACTAGGGAAAGACCTGAAAGGTCAGGCCGAGGAACTTGACAATGGGGAGCCATTGCAGGTCTTAGAGAAAGGAGTTCATGAAACAGAACATGGCTAAAGAACATTTGACTGATAATAGCAAGCTCTTCCCAAAGACAACTTCCTGGATAACTGTGGGAAACTATATTTCCAGCAGAAAAAGAGACCCTAGCATCATCCTGGAAAGGTCTTGCCACTGGGTCAGGGTGAGAGCAGAATGGGTCTTTCTAATGGGCTAATGACCCTCCACCCCTTGAAGATGCCACCTAACATGGTGTCTGAGGAAATGCCCACTCTTCACCAGTGACAGGGAGGCCAAAGAGTGAGCCCAGCCCTGGTCCAGACTGTCCTAGAGCAATCAAACTCCCAGACTGGCTGAATTGTCCAGCAGTAGGTAAGGCCAGCATGTCTCAGCTGCAACTTCATGCAGCTCTTCATCCGCTTCTGTCACTTCCTCAAAGCCCCCCTTGAGACCCGTACTAACCCTAGAACAGTGCAGGAATGGGAATTCCAGGAAATGTAGTTTCAGCTTAGCTAAGTGACATGACACAAATCCACAAGGCTCTACCTCTGTGGACTCGACATCCCTGTATACTTTTTCAATGGTAACTTCCAAATAAGTAGCAAGATCATCTTTCTGCCCAGCAGGAGGCGGTTATTCCTTACACAATCAGAAACACCATGGCTATGAGGACAGACAGTCCCTTCATCCATCATTAAGTGATGTTCATTTCTATTCTAATGTGATTATAATCATCACAGTCACCTTTCGATAACTTCTAGTTGAAGCTGTGTGATATAAGATTAACTACATTAACTCACTTTATGCAAAAAGTTGGGTCACCCCAGAGGTTGGGACTACAGTACTACAGCCATTCACTTGCGGGGAGTGCCAGCATATGTCTGTAAGACAAGCCCAGACCATTTTACCCAGTTAATTGGTCACAGGGAACTTGCCCATGAAGTCATATGTACAGGTTAAGGAGGAGGAGGAAGCAACACGGCAGGTGTAGGGCCCATGGCATCTGGGCTCCATGTTCGCACAAATGTCTTGTACCTTCAGGAGCTGTTCCAGTTCAATCTCGGATCCATTTGGTGATGGAACTGCTGCTATACTGACCCGAATTTATACTGTAGTGGGGCAGACAATGAACACCCACTTCATGATAAGCAACACAAATCCCATCATAACTTGATCACCCAGTTCTCTGTTTTAAAGCCAATCACCAAGCCAGATATGTTTCTGAAAAGGCACTAGCTCTCTGCAGCTGACTACATAGTTTGCTCCCAAATCCCTAGAGTCTGCCTCCTGTGTGTGAGCCAGAGGCCTGGCAAGGCTCCCACAGGGTGTCTCTAGTTGTACACATTTGAACCATCATTGGATCTCCTGGGTCACACGGCCCAAGTGGCAGAGAAGTTTGTGTGTCATCTGTTGCAGAGCCTGGACCCCATTCACCCGGCAGTCATTCAGATCTAAGTTTCAGCAATACAACCAAACGAGCCACAAGTCTCTGAAATGCAAAGGGCACACAGGGTGTTCATTGTGTGTCCCAGAGAGTGAAGGGAAAGGCCAGATGCTGGTTCCTGTGCTTCCTTTTGCAAGAAGCATCTCAACATCCCCCAGGCCCCAGGCCCCGTAGAAATGCTATGGAGGCAGCAGGCCCCTGTACTTTGGGAGATGTGATGTCCTGTGGGTGGAGAGACGATCGAGGTCCCTGTGGACTGGATCGTGATCAGGTTGGAGAGCTGATATCATTGGGAAACAGGGAAGAGGAGGAAGGTCTCAGGTCCCAGAAGCTGAAAGCAAGGGCTTCTGATGGTTTGACTAACTGCCATAGACAACAAGTCATTCTGCGGGTGAGCAGTCACAAAGCAGGGGACAAGGGAATGTGTTGATTTGCTCTAACAGCAAAACCACTTCTGGAGCAGCCGCTATGATTGGAAGCTTAATTAATTAATTAGTTGATCGATTAATTAATTAGTTGACTGACTAATTAATTAATTGGCTAACTAAGACCAGCTGGCCTGGAGCGCTTGGTGCTCTTGCCTCAGTCTCCCAAGTACTGGGATTACAGGCCCACACTGCCACACATCTTGACCGAGAGCATTCCTCCACGGTCTTCCTCTATCAGCTCCCATCACCTGCCCAGGCAAGCAAGGAAGCGTTCGTGTCCCTTAGGCAGGTCCTAAGTGAGAATTGAAAGCCTTGAGCTCATTGTTTTCTTCTTCTAAGTCCTCCAACCCCTTAGTACTTCCTATTTACACTGAAATGCTTTATGGCATCAACTGCCTGGTCACCCAGAGCCAGCTGAGGCAAAGCCCTCGTGTAGGGGTGTGTGTAGGTGATGGGTGAGGTAACTGTTTTATCCCTGCAGCCCACAGACAGTCATCATCCAATTTATCACTAAAAACCCGTCATTGAGGCCTTTAATCAGATAAGAAAGCAAGCCCAGTTCACTCAGAGGGATGCATCAGTCTCTGTTCCTTGGAACCGCATTCAATACAAATCCTAGGGCTGGGGATACAGCCCAGGGGCATAGCACCTGCCTGGCAAGTGTGAGGTCATGAGTTTGATTTCCAGTACCAAAAAAAAAAAAAAAAAAAGACTCAATACAAATCCCGTGTCATCAGGGGACTCAGGCAGAGGTAGGAGCCCTGTCTTTTGTGACACACTGATGTAAGGGTTGAGGTCTGACAGGTGGGAGAGCTGCCTTAACACATATGAAGTTCTTTCTCTACAGCCTGAAGTTAGCAGGGCAGACAGTTGGGAAGGGAAAGTGGATGTGAAGGGTAGGGAGCAAGGACAAAGGGGAACCTGCAAACATGGTGGTACCCAGAGGATGGACAAAGTCACGTGAGCTTCCACAGCTTCTGCTCCCAGCATGGCTGTTCCACACTACATGGAGAAGCTGGCTCACTCTCTCACCTACGGAGCAAATGCACACCTGGCCCACCATTCAGAAAAGCCAAAGGAAGAGACCCAGCAGGCTCACACTGGCAAGGCAAGCCAGCCTGTGACAGCATGTCTCAGCTGCAAACAGATCTGCCTGGCTCTGACCTTCCAAGTGCAAAAAAACCAGCTGTACTTCCTTTCTGCCTTCCCACTCTTGTACACACACCTCCCTGGTCCCAATAACCCAGAACTTTGCAGAGAAAGGAATTCTGGGAAATGGAGCTCAAGCTAGTTACACCATCGGAACTCACCACACCCATTGTGAACAAAACAAATGTGTTTTTCCTCAGTCTCTGTCTCAAGACCTGGCCCAGGTTCCCAGCTTCCTCGTGTGATGCCATCTGTCCCCCTGATGGGAGAAGGGAGCTAGGAACACAGCTTTGAAATCAGGCAGCCTGCTGCTTCCTTCCAACCTGTTTTCCTTATTACCTACGTGGCCTCAAGCAAAGCACTTTAGCTCCCTGAGCTTCCCTCAGCTTCTGCTGTGCGGATGAGGACACCTGCCTCAAAGGACAGCTGGTGACATGTAGATAGTGCAGGGCATAGAGGAGGGACCAGAACACCTGCTACCACATCAGCTTGCCTTAGTTCTGTTCTCCCTCCCCTAGCTCCACCAGCAGGCTTCCTGTTTGACTCCTTTTCAGCTTAGGGACAGTTGTGAGCACCCTGCACCCCCACTGATATACCTAAGTTTGCACAGGTCATGTTACACAAGCCACAGAATCACATTTAAATCTGAAACCCAGTTCAGACACAAGCAAAGAACCTATAGTTACAAGGCAGGCTGTCCACAGAGAGTGTGCTTGTGTTCTCTGCAAGCTTTTATACAAAGATCTGTGTAGGAAAGCACATGCAGGCTGCTTTGCACCGTTCACAGTGTCTCTCTTAAGAGGAGCCATGCAATGTTAGGAGGGACGGTGTCTCTGATGTGCTCCTACTGGCCGGGGATAGATGAATCAGACAGGCCAGCAGTGTTTCCCTGGAGGTGCTGTTCACAGCAGTGAGGATGGGTTCTCTGAGGTTTCCTCCAGGGAGGATATAGCCTAGAGCCCCGTACAGACGGACTACCCAGGGAGGCCTCTGGGATCCAAACAGGGAGTTAGGGCAGAGGAGAAATGAAGCTGTATCTCAGCTGGAATCCAGAGAGAATGCCCAAGGTGGGTAAGCCCCTGAACTTTCATTTTCTTGAACACAGTGTGGGTGAATGGGCAGAGCCCATGGCTTAGTACAGCCAGGAACTGAAGTCTAATCTGACGTCTCCTGTTGATGTGCTGTGTGACTTTGGGAACATCTCCTCATTCCTCTGGCCCCCAATTACTTACTAGATAAATAAAGGTTCCCCACGGCCCTTCAAACTCAACCACACCTATGTGTTTTTATTAGTCAGACTGTGATGTTGCTTTCGTAACCTCACAGCATCCCCTGCTGGTCTAAGCTGCTTGGATACGGGCTCTGAGCTGGGATCCCTGGTGACTGGGCAGGTCCACAGCCCCCTCCTGCAGAACTTACCAGCAACACCCCATCCTGCCTGACACTGGACCCTGATGGGAGAAGGGAGAAATTTCCCCTGGAGCCTTTTCCCATCACTCAGGATGTTGCAATTGGAGAAAAACTGGCACTCAAAACTGGATCTGGGAAATGGCTTTGATTTTTAAAAATTCCATGAGCAAATTGGGCATTTGAGCTTCATCCTATGTTGCGGTGTTAAGCATAGCACCGAGTCTACATCAAAACTCTAGTATATTCAGCGTAATCTCGTAATTAAATTTTACTCAGAAAATGTTCGACACTGAAGACTTTTAAGTATAGATCCCATTTATCATGGGGTTATTTTTAGGTATGTCAGTGTAAAGAAGCCAAACATCTTTTCTTGGAAAGGATTCTCTTTTGTTTTGGAATATGACCTTTCTGGCTGTAGTCTTGGTATCAGAACGCCCTTTCTTTTGTAAATTGATAGATGAGTTGGGTATCTAAGTGTCCTTACTCAGTAAAAATAAACACCATAGTTGAACCATAGTTTTAAAAAAAATCTTGTACAATGAAATCCCAGGACCTCAGCATCCCCCGTATCCACATCAAAGTGGGTGTTAGGAGTCTCATTTTACCTTGCAAGGAACAGTGATTGCTTTTTCAAAGAGATTGAAAGTCAGAGACGTTCAGGGATGGAGCCGAGACCACACTATGGGAGAAGCCATCTGGGATTTGATGCTGTCCTCTCTGGCCTAGAAGCCCAAGTTGGTAGGACTTCCAGCTACCTTCCCCGCATCTTCCTGAGGAAGGGTGAGACCCAGTGCTTGGCTGGGAGGGCCCCAGGTTCAAGGAAATGAGCCCAAGAGAAGGCCTGAAACTCATCCCTCAAATTCTCCCTCTGGTACTCTGAGTGAACACAATTAATGTTGGGCTTAGGGTCTGACGGCAAACCCCCACAGCAGAGAAACTGGCTGTGTGGTTTTTATTTGCCTTGAGAATGAATTTTATTTAATATCTATATGACAGATTTACGGAGTCAATTTTGCTTCTACTTGAGCGAAAAGTCCCTGGAGGGTAGTGGTGATAATCTCACTGCTGAAACTGAAAATGAATTGCGTCCCTGGCTCCTGAGGGGCTGACCAAACAAGTGGAGTCCCAGAGTCCCTGGGACCTTGGCAAGTCCTAGGCCAGTTCCTCTCTTGGGATCCTTCAGAGAGTTATGAGTGGCCATGGGGCTCCTCCTAGCCCGACGGAACTCGGAGGAAGAATGAGGTCCGAGCACCCCATGGAGTGGGAGCCCCGTGCTGTACCAGAGGACCGTCCCAGTTGCCCTGGTGGCACTGTGTGTGTGAGTGCCCACTGAGGGCGACTAACCACAGAAGATGTTGGGGAAATACTGGTAATGAGGGTTGTAGCTCCTCAGGTTTCTCTTCAGGCAGTAGGCAAGCTTCTGGTCACAGGAGCAGAGCTGCATTGGACACAAAGACCCAATTTCTGCAAAAGGGACAGAAAATGTAGAAGGAAGATGAGAAGGATGTCCTCCATCCGCCTTGACGTGCTCAAAGTCAAGTCTGAGGACAGACAGACATCAAGTCTGTGCAGGCTCCCTACCTAGTTCCAGGACTACGCAGCTCCTAGTCTGATGAAGAAGGTGCAGCTCCTAAACTGAGGGGATTCCTGATGTGATAGAGGAGGCTCAGCAGGGCTGCTGTTCAGGATGAGGTCTTAGTCTTGGAAGACACACAATTCCTGTCCTCAGGGAGCTTCCCAGTCTGATGCAGGAAACAGACCCCCTCCCCGGGGTGCTCCTAGCCTTAAAATGGAAACGACCTCAGCTCAGGAGGAATGAATTCTCTTAAACAAGATGCTGTCCCCAGGCTTAGCTTGGAACTCAGATGACCTGGGCTTAAATCTTGCTGCTCCCTGGTAGGCTTTGAGCTCTGTTTTCCCCACGTGTGAAGTGGGGAAGACTAAACCTACACCATAGTTATTTGGGTAGGGCAAGCAAAAGAAGTCTGCAAAGCATTTGCACCCGGTGAGTGCTCAGTCTGACATATGCCATCCCCTTCCCAAAGGTCGGATATGGCTGTGACAGTCCTGGCCCTTTTGTCCCCAGTACCCCCAAGGGGTACAGGAAGCGGACCTCAGAGGCAGGTCTGAACTGGAAGATCAGTCTTACCACAGATGACCAGGCCCCGTGTGACTCTGTAAGTGTAGGACTGTGATCGGATGTTGCAGCCTTCCTTCTCCAGCTTCCCATAGCAATGGTCGTGCATCCAACAGCACCTGCCAACACAAGGGGACTTGAGCCCTGAGTGGGAGGGGCACCTTCTAGACCCCTTGTCTCGGTGAAGGATACCAAGATGAAATTGTTCTTGTCAAGCCTAAACAAAGTTAGAGCCAGGAAGTAGCCAGTGGGAGCTGGGGTGTCTGCTTGCCTGAGATAAGCACTGTCTCAGGGACTATTTAAAGCCCCACGAGGACTTACTGTTGTCCTACATGCACCCCATGCTTTGCACAGCTTGCCTGTATCCATAGATTACTGGAATAAAGTGTATCTTTAACATTCTTTAAGACTGTGACAGTTCAGACAAGATACTCTCCACGGTGCCCAGCAACAGCACCTCCACCAATGAGCTGGTGCCAACTCCTGCCTCAGGCCTCCAGGACCAATGAGCTTTGTCTCTAAGCAGATTATGTAAATATTCTCCCTTGGATGCTAACCATCTCCTTGCTTCCAACTCCCTGAGTATTCCCACAGTCTACTAAAACACTTCCATTCTCATTGCAATGTTCTGCTGTCCCCAAATTAATGTCATTATTTTTTTTGGAAATGCTCTCTCTCTGATTGTTATTTAGGTTGACATTCTGAACAGGTGCAAAAATTAAACCATGCCCTTTTAGCAGAGGTCACCTTAGTGGGTGTGGGTGGGCAGAGGTAGAAGCTAGTAATATGGCTCAGTACCATCCTTTCTTCACTAGGGCTGCCACTGTCGTTTTTTCCTCGTGAATTAGACTACATTTTCCAGACTCTCTTGCAGGTAGGTATGGGTGACTAGGCTGTGGTCAGGGCACTCCAGGCAGAAGCCATGTACACTGCTTCCAGGCCTACCACAAAACCTTTCCACTGGTCTTCTACTTCCTCCCTTTCTCCATCTTTCATCTGGATAGAGATGACACAACAGAGGATCCGGGTCAGTGTGGATGGCTGAGTCACAACATGGGAGGAGAATATGTCCCTCAATCAGCTTTCCTCATGGGACTTTTATCCGAGAAAAATATTACCCTCTAGTATGGTGACAGTGGTAGGCTGTATTTACATTTAAAAAAAATTTACAGATGAGATCACACAGGGGAAACACTCAGTTTCCCTTATTGTTAACGTCTTGTATTAATAGTAGTAAGGCAGGAGATTAGGGTGTGGCAAACCGGATGTGCAGGCAAACATGACCTGTCAATCATAACCAGGACATATGCCAGAACAGCTTCTAAGCCTGCATTTGATATGAAGGAGAGAATGCTGTTTTCAATTCTTCTGGCCCAAGATCAAGCAGGCTTTTGAGAGGTCGGCCTAGACCTGACATCAGAATAGGGACATAAAAGATGGCAGCCTTTAGCCATGAAGCCACTGTCTTCTTTCTTTTTCCCTCCAAAGACTGGCTCAGGTCTCTACTTCTACTTTTACTAAATGTAAGCTGGGTGTGGTGGCACACGCTTGTAATCCCAGCACTTGGGAGGCTGAGTCAGGAGGATCACCATAAGTTTGGGGCCAACCTAAACACATAGCAAGACCCTGTCTCAAAAAATAAAAAAAAATAAAAAAAGAAAGAAGTAGAACCTCTATGTTCTTCTATGTTCTTTGCTTGTCTTGTCCAATTCTTTGAACAAGACAACAAAAGCCTGGGAGGATCCCTGGGTACCCCTGTACCTGTTAACAATATAATACATTTGTTATAATTAATGAATAAATATCAATATATTAACTAAGTGATAATACATTATTGTTTCATTAACAGTACAATTTCCATAGTTTACTTTCATTTCCTTAGTTTTTATCTGATGCCCCTTTTCCCTCCAAAATCCTATCCTGAATAATACCACACTCGTGCCTGCTAGGTTCCTCTTTACTGGCTTTTGATGACATTGTTTGGAGGAATGCAGGTGAAGTGTTTTGTAAAACGCCTGGCTTTGGGGTTCTGGCTGATGTTTTTTTCTTTCATGGTAAGAGTGGAATGATGAGTTATTTATTGCGCTGTTCACATGGTTCCAGTGTTGACCACTGGGAATTCTTCCAGTTAGCGCCTATGACATACCCTTATCAATGTGGGGTTTTGTGCTTTTCTGAGCAATTCCTTCCTTTTTGGCTCTATGACAGGTCCCAGTTTCATTTTGTACATTCCTGCCCTAGTCCTGGACGAAGCCATTTCTGCAAGGAGCCTTGGTTCTTTCGGTTGAAGAAAAGCGTTAGAGACCAGACCTAGGCATTGGATGTGCTTTTTGCTACAGGGATGTCATTTCCTTTAGCCTCTCTCAACAGCCAGGGCAAAATACTTGTCTTTATATTAACCTGGGTGTACACACATCTCTCTCTCTGTTTCTGGATGCGGCCATCTATAACTGTACTAAGCTAAAGGGGAGTTCGTGCTGATGTCTGCAAATCCACTGGGTCATGCAAGATTTGCTTGTCTGCAAATCCCTCTCCAGAAGCAAGAAACCTGGCTCTAATCACCTTCCATCCACTTGTTTAATTATGCCACTTGCTTTGCATTATGTACATCTAGCAGTATCAGAATTGTTAACTCAGTAGGCTGTTTTCCAGGGTAAAGGATCTCCCACCTCACATGTCCTTCTAGAACTGTTGACACTTCCCAGTCAAGAGGTGGAATTAGATCCCCTCCCTCTCTCTATTTTTGACTGATACATAGTAATAGTACAGATTAGGGAAGACAAAGTTGTACTTTGATATATGTATATATTATGCAATGATCACATTAGGGTAATTAGCATTTTTTTATCACTTCAAACACTTATCCTTTCTTTGTTGTGAGACCATTAAACTTCATCTCACCTAGGTTTTTTGAAATATTTATTACATTATGAACTATGGTCACTCTATGTGCAGTAGGGTAACCACATCTTCCTTCCTCATTGTATCTTTGCACCCACTGATTAACCTAGGTCTCCTTTTTTTTTAGGTCTCCTTTTTAAAACCTCCATATTTGTTTCAACCAAGAGGACAGGGTAAGCCACACTGGAATTTCTGAGGTTGATGATAAAAACGCCTTTCTCTTTTGTCTTAGTGTGTGGGAACATACACTCTTAGAACCAGCTGCCATGCTGTAAGGAAGTCTAAATATCCTTGGAGAATCTGCAATGAAGGGAACTGAGGCCTCCAGCCAGGGTGCAGGGACAACAGCTCAGCAGCCGCGGAAGTGAGCCGTGTAAAAGTGGATCATCTGGCCCCAGTCAAGATCCCCAGCTGAAACTGAGCGGAGCAGAGACCAACCATCCCACCACACCCCATCCAGGGAACAAATCCATAAGCAAAATAAATGACTCTGACTGTTTCAAAGCACCATATCAGTACTATTTGTTATGATGCAATAAATCAAGTGACTCATTAGGTGTGGAGATCTGGGGGTTGTTTGGGAACTGCTTGGCATACATGAGCAAGTCAGCGTCTCTGAGACTCAGCTTTCTCAAGGATAAAATGGTGTTTTAATACTCCTAGACCAGACCTGGAATTGGATGAGATGATGTGGGTGCAGAGCATGGAGCATGGAAAGGTAATTATGACAATCAGCTCACCAATCCGTGCCATCCATGGGGATCCCTCGGCCACCCCAGCCACAGTAGCAGCCATAGAAACCATAGCTCATCAGGGCATCCTTCCCAGTCACCTTCTCGATCATGGACTTCAGTTCTAGCAAGCCCCCTGGCACGGCAGGCACACCTGCAAGACAGCCCGTGTCCCTCGGTGACCCTGGGGGTCCTGCGGCAGGCCCACTTCTCAGAATCTGCTGCCCTTCTACCTTACCCTCTTCCACTCTCCCAACAGTGGGAAGGGAGCGAGGAGGCAAGGGTAAGCAGTGTAGAGAAGCAGTTAAGGGTTTAGACTTGGAAAAGGAGTAGATGAGGTTCAAATCCTGGCCCTATCCCTAATCTGAAGCATGGTGAATAGGTCATTTAATCTCTCAGAGCCTCAGTTTCTTCATCTCCGAAATAGGGGTCCAAAGTTAGTGCTCACTTCTTGAAGTTTTCGTGAGGGCTAAAGTAAGACAGTACATAGATTCTGAGCACAGTGGCAGGCCTGTCGTACGGGACAGACAGAGAAATATTCAGTGTCATGCACAGGGAAACAGACAGAGAGACAGGAGGCTCCTGTCCCTCCCAGTAATATACCCCTTTCTCCCCTTGCCTAAGACCTTTTAGAATATAAGTTACAGAGTCTTAGATCAGAGTGAGAACCTTACTAATCGCTGACACCAGTTTGCTCATCTTACAAATTGGGAAACTGAGGCTTTCTCTGAGGCTGGAGGTTTCCCGGTAGGCCCAAGGCTCTCTCCCTGCACTGTGTCTGGTTCCTCCTGGGGACTCCAGAGATCTGGCAAGACATCAGAGGGCAGGACAGTCGGTGGGGAGAGAGGCTGTGTGCAGGGTCTCGGGGCTGCAGCAGGGGAGCCCAAAGCCAGGGGACAGTCACCGCCTAGCTGGGAAGTTGCCAAGGGCAGTGTATGTAGAAGGCCTGGACAGGCCTGAGCAGAGAGTAATCTGGGAATCGCAGCTGAATACTTTGATACAGAGCTTACGCTCTATATTGAGGTGACTGTTTTGCTTTGGCCTTATTTTGTTTTGCACTGCAGAAAAATATTAACCCCTCAGATTTTCAATCTACATTATCTTCATGTTCACAACCTCTACACCCTGACATACAGCATCTGGACCTGCCATAGCCATCCCTGTCCACAGTAGTACCCTATCTCTGATGAAGAATCCAAGACTCAGGGAGACAAAGGCTTCTGCTGATGTTTATGTCTACATGATAAGCACAGGGCTGAGACTCAAATGCCAATTTCTGTGACCTCAAGGGTTGGTCTCCTCCCCACTAGTATCCCTCCCATGGAGGTCATAGAGCCAGCACTTACTGTAAGCCAGGAACCAAGCCAGTGTGAGGAGGCCTTTCATGTCTGGTGTTCTGAAAAAAGAAAACACATCCATGCCATGTCTTTCAACTGTTCCCTGCAAGGCCCACTCAGACCCAACCAGCTTCATACCTGGCCTCCCTGTCCTGCTGCTCCCCAATGTTGGGCAAGAAGGAAGAGAGGAGAGACAAAAGACTTCAGGTCCAATGGGGGGCTCTGGAGGAAGAACGGCTTTCGTGGAAGTGTTTGCGAGGACACTGTTCCCACCATAGGCGGCAGTGAACTCACCCATTAAGACTGCTTCCAGCCACAAATGCCCCGACACCCTGGCCCTCTGCAGAAGATGTCTAAACAACCCAGAGCAACAGATGGGGCTCTTCGCTGGAGATTCGGTGGCACAAATCGAAAGGCAGGGACTGGCATAACCTAGAGGGGCCATCGATGAGGGATGGAAGAAACTGCAGGGGGAGAAGAGGCCTGGACATACAGTGGTTGCCACTGAGGGTGGAAGGGCGGCAGAGAGCCGTGTTTGCGTCAGTGTCCCCTGCCCATGTCGTGCTGCAGCTGCCTGTTTTCAAGGCTGTCTCTCAGGCAGATCTTCTGGAGGCAGAAGCTGATCACTCAGCCCCAGTGCTAGAACTGAGAACACTGCCCACCTGGAATGGGTGCTCTGGGAATGGGACCCAAGTACCCACGATGTGCTAGGAACTTTCAAGGGCTCCTATGGATTTTGTGACCCCCCCACCTCTCCATCTCTCTCTGTCTCCCTCTCTCTCTCTCAAACACACACGCAAATGTATATTTATATATGTTTTATATATACGTGTGTGTGCGTCAAAATACATCTATATTTGACAGTTGTGTTGGTAGAAAGACAAATATAAAGCAAGCTGTGCTCATTATTACATATTCATTATTACTGTACTCACTTATTCTCTTGATTTTAAAAGAATTTTAAAATGAGGATGATTCCCCAGGCCCCAGCACTGTGCCCAGCTAAAGGGTAAGTGGACCCCAGTGCCCAGGACAGCACCGTCAGCATCACCATCCCCATTTCCCACGGGAAACTGAGGCCCAGAGACTGCAGGGAACTTGCCAGAGGCCACACAGCTAGTAAGGAGTAGGGGCTGGACTGAAACCCAGGCCTTGCTCCCTTTGCCATACCCGGGAACCTTCCCCACCAGAGCGACAAATTTCTCCACCAGGGCTGGGTTCCTTCCCTCCTGAGAATCTGTCTTTGGCAAAAACACCCGCCACTGGTCTGGAGACCACAAGCAATCACAGCCAATAACTAGAGGAAATGTGCTGCAGGCTGCTACCTGGCTCTAATTTGGCCCCTTAGGGATTCCATACCAGCGGCGGCTTCTGTTCCCCTCTAGCATCCCAAAGTCCCCGTTTATCCACAGCTTCTCAGTTGTCCTGTGGGCTGCCAGGACTTCCCCTTTGGTGCCGTGCAGTCTCCACATCCCCCAGCTGAGGGGTCCCTCGTGCCAGTGCCCTGCCTGAGCCCCTGGCACCTCCCAAGGCACACAGCTTCACACTCCCTGGAGCTCCTGCACTGGCCTTTGTCCAGCAGCTCCTCTGAGTTCCAAGAACATTCCTGAGGATTCTGTCCACCCACAGCTCTTGCTCTAAACAGCCAAGGAAAAGGATCTTAGACCCCACTGCCCACATCAATCTTTCTCTGTTACTTCCCGGAGGTGTCACAGGGCAAAGATGCCAGCTACCACTGGCTGACTACCTCCAAGGTGCCAGGTACTGTCCACTGTTTCTTTTACACTTCCAATGACCTTGACAGGCTGATAATGTTGAGCCTGTCATTGGCTCCCTTGCATGAATGAATGAATAACAGTTATGGGGTTACAGATTCGGCAAATTGCAGCTCACGCAGGTGAAATGAATTTCCCACAGGTTTGGCCCAGCCCTGTGTATCTCCTTTGACTGACTACCCCACTGCCTCTGAGCCACTCCTGGGCATTAAATATGTTTGTACTTTTGTCTTCGATAATGCTCGAACAGCTTGGGAACCTTGCCAACCAGAAAGAGACTGCCCTTCCTGGGGTTCGCTAAGCCCGAGACCTCAGATGACTCCTCTGGGAATATGCCTTCCCTGGGCAAATCAACCAATGCAAAGCCTTTCTCCCACTCTAGCTCATTCAACTCTCCCATGCCAGGTGGTGCCCTGAGCTCTCAACCCCCGGGGCCAGATTCAGGATAACTAGGGAAGCCTGGATAGCAGAAATGATTCAGACTATCCACTCCAGAGCTCCCTGTCCCCCTGTGCCTTTCAATCACATGTCACAAGAAAGGCTCTCGGCTGCCTGTTCTGCTCCCCTCTTCTGCATCCTGCCCCACGCTGTCCCTGCCCCATGGGGCCCTGGGTAGTGTTTCAGGCCCCCTTCTCCTGGGAACTGTAAGTAGCACACCCTTAAATGGCAATCATTTGCCGATCTACCGGCCCACCCAACCTGAATAAACCACCACTCAGGCACATGCAGAGCTCCCTGGGCTGCTGCCAGAGGCCCCTGCACACAGGTCAGAAAGAGCAGGATAAGTTTCATAAACCAGTGGAGGAGGCATCAGAAATAGCTGCCCGGGATCCCAGACCATTGCTGGGGTCCAGAGCAGCCTCCCAGGAGGAGGATGTGGCCTGGCTATTCTTATCAAACGACCGCAGAGAGGAGCAGGAGCAACCGCAAGATAATTCCAGAGTGGAGCGGTGGCCGCCGTGAGGAGAGGTGGAGAGCTCAGAGACAGACTGACAGAAACACAAAGACAGACCCGGAGGACAGAAGCAGCCTGGGCACAGGGGGCGCAGGGCCTCCAAGCCCACACGGAGGAGACCCCTTGCTTCCAGGATGTCCAGTTCATGTCCCTGGGCTGAAAAGAGCCAGCAGCCCCAGCCCCGCCATAACAGATGGTCACTGAGCCTTCCCGGAAAGTAATGAAGGAGTCAGAGAGGCCTGCCGCTCTCCAGTCCCCGCTCTCCCCACCCAGCGGCCAGGGGGCTCCCCACAGCCTCTCCAGCCTTGCTCCCCACACCCCCTCCCGGGTAAAGACAGCCCTGAGACTGGGATTCTTACCAGTGAGCCTTCTGGGTCCTCAGGCCTGGGAAGAGGCAGTGGCTGGCCCGCCTGCTTTTAAGGACCTGTGTCTGCCTCCCACACTCTTGCCTGGAGTGGCTCCAAGATTCCTGGTAACTGGCATAGGAAATCGACTCTCCCTGATCCTGAGACCCTTAGGGATTCTTTTCCCCCCTGTATTCAGAAGCAGCTATTTCCTGCAGCAGGTCACGGTCCTGTGGCTGTGAGGACAGTCACCCAGGAGGGTCTGGCTTAGGCCACCCATGGTCCAGGGCTGTTCACCAGGAACAGAGGCCTAGAACCCCCTCGCTGGCACGGCCTCCCTTCCTGCCCCACAGCAGGTCTTGGACGAGCCCCTGTGCCATGGCTCCTGTGGTTTTCTACTCTGTGCCTGCTTCTGTTTCATTCTGTGTCTCTCAGCCTCAACCCAGGGACAGCCATGAGAGCCAGGTAGCACTCGCCTTCCGCATCCTCTTCCTGTTTTTCCCAACCTGCCAGCTCCAGCTTTCTCTGAAGCTTACAAACCCCCTCTGGAGGTACTGTAAAATGTTACCTCCCCGTGTCCAGCTGGCCCTTCTGGTCTAAGTCGCTGTTGAATCAGGAAATTACTGGGCCTGTGGATAGAGAGCTGCAAGCTGCCATCCCAGCTCAGCAACTTAGCTGTGTGACCCTGGATAAGTCACTATACTTCTCTGTTTTCTCATGTGAAACATGAAAAAAAGGCCATCTCCTCTCTAGCATGATGAGAAGCTCCTGGTGAGAAGATGCTATAGAAACTAAAGCATGTACAATAACGTGGGTTAGGGAAACATGTGCCTCAGTGGGTAACATCACAGGCCCTGAGTCCCGTGTTCAAATCCTAGCTCCCCCACTGCTAACTCATCACTTTAGGGCTGATGGTAATTCTCCTGCCTCCGAGCTGTTAGCATTCAGTGAATTAATGCTCTGAGTCTATAACACACAGAGCAGTAGTAAGTGCAGAACAATGCCAATAAGGAAGTGATCACTAACCTTCTGCAGGGTTCTCACAGGACACAGGGAGCTACTACTACTCTCCATTCTCCACTTCCCATTTCCTCAGCCCGTGCCCCACATTTTTCTGGGAAGACTGGGGGTGAACCGTGGCCTCTCCTCACTGCTGACTTTGTCTCCTTCCTCCTGTCCTGGCAGCAGCAGAGAGGGGCCTCCTGTGGGTCCCTGTGAGAACTTCTCTCCTTGGGACCTAACCACCGAGCTCCCTGAGGGGCCCTGCAAATTCAATTCAGCACAAAAAATATTGACCTAGTGTCCACCACGCTGGGCACAGGGGCAAACACCACACAGACACCAACGAAGTGCACACACCATCCGGTGTGACAAGTGCTTTGGGGAGAATCCTCTCTGCTCTGTATTATTGTTTCTCCTTTTCAACCAATTCCTCTGTTTTCCTACAAGTACTCACTCGCCTCATCATCCTAAGCCAAACAATCCGGCCCCAAAACTGAAAAAGTAAATTCAGAAATTCCCCTTACCTCCCGTGACCTCTTTTTCAACGTTCATCTTCCTCTGAAAGCCAACTTTGTGCACAGAGAGGCCTCCACCTTCTGCCGCACTCACTCCGGACCCGTTATGGCTTGGCTTCTGCTCTCAGGGACCGCCAAGCCTGGCGTCACTTGGAGGTTTGGGTTCACTCCTCAGTCTTAGGGTGCCCCACCTCCAAGGCCACCTCCTCCTTCCCCCAACTCTCTCCTTCGGCCCTACGCAGAGCCCCTGTGCCCACTGCCCACCAATGCCTGTCCCTCTCTCTCCCCAGGAGATATCTTGGCTTCTCCCAGGGACCTGCTCTCAAGAGGCTCCTTCTCTCTTCACCCTGCCCTGAGTGAACGCCTCCTGCCCAGGGATCTCAGCCTTATTGCTATGCAGGTATCTGGGTGGTGCACTGGGTCGGGCACCAGCTTTGACTTAGCAATAACGCTCAATGAAACACCGATGGAATACAGGACTGAGGAGTTAGTGCCATGCCGGGACCAAGAACTCAAGCTTCTTTAACCTCTTTGGTCTCAGTTTTCCCACTATAAGTAGAATAATCCCAGAGCCAGCTTCAGTTAGGAGTTGTGATAATCCTGTGAGGTCAGACAGAGGGTGCCTGGCACCTCCTTGCTGTTATGTCTTTCTAGGAGGGGAAGCCCATGAGGGTAAACGCGGAGTCTGCATTACCTCTGTCCCCAGCCTGCCTGGTACCCTAGCTAAGCGACCCCTGGGGACCTCAGAACCAGGTACGTGGGCTCTCTTACGACCCAGTTCACCCTTCTCCAGGAAGGGATCCGGTCATCCATGCACACTTCCGTGATTAAAGACCATGTTCCCCAACTGCTTCTGCTCCCAGCAGAGCAGGAGACTACAAAGGGGAAAATTAATTCTCCGACCATTTCTGGTCCTAGCATCCAGATCAATGTCTCACCCACGAGAGGTCCTCAAGGAATACTTGGGGAATGAACTAAGCACCCCACAAACATCCCTTTTTCTCTGATACTAGCGGGGTCTACAGCATGCAGGTTGGTCCTGGGACTGAAGCCCCACCTAGGGCAGCCCTAGAAATATGGACAATCTCACCCAAGAACTCCAGGTGCTGCTGAGACATGCCAGGCTTGTGCCCCCTGCCTTCAGCAAGCTGGCACTGAGGGCAGGAGTGTCCAGGACTCGTTGGTAGAACACCTACTTCCACCCCTCCTCCTCTAGGAGGTTTTCCTTGTCTCCTCCCTCTAGAGAGCTTCCTATGTCTGGACAGTCATAGACTCAGTCCATGTGACCTTTTCCAGTGGGCAGGGCTTACAAGGCCCCGCCCTGTAAGACAAATCAGAAGGACCCAGGACTCAGCATCCTCTATGCCACCGGGGCAGGGCAAGTCGTGTATTTGTGATTTCCTCAATCCTCACAAAGTCTCAAAGCATTAGGTAAACAGACTCACAGCTAAAAGAGGGAAGACTCAGAACTGTGAGCCTAACCCACCTGTCACCCAATCCATGTCCTTCTGTCACACAGACAGGCTGAAGATTGCGATTTTCACCCATGGGTCATGTGATTTCCTTACAGCAAATGAGGAAGTAAAAGCTGAGTTCCAGCTGGTTAATGAGATCGCGGTCTTGAACTCATTGCTTGATGCATGGACCCAGATTTGGTTATAAACTTTCATCCCAGAGCTATGAGCACTTGTAGGAAATGTTTGACTTGGTCTACATCATACTTTTAAAAAGTAATCTGTTGCCAATATATAAAAGTTAAGAGATCTTAGATAGGAGCCTAAATTTCCAGCTTCTCCTTAAAAGATCTGCAATCATGTGTTTATTCTGGGTTCCCTCATGACAATTGCAGAAGCAGAGCTTAGTTCTGCCCCAGTCCTCACAACTCCTTATTGTTTTATAACCTACAGCTGCTCCATGCTTAACAAGATCTCTAGTGGCCTGCCACGGAGCCCACTCCCTAGCAGTAGCCCTTAACACATTTACCAGTGATGGATCAGTGAACACCTTGAGATCAGAGGTGATGTCTTCAGTACCTTTATGTTTCAAGTGCTGATCTCAGAGCTTAGTATGTAGTAGTTGCTCAATAAACTGTGTGCGTGTGTGCATGTGTGTGTATTAAAAATACACATTCCAGGCTGTAGGGGTCACTGGAAGAGGGGGCCCCTGTAACTGAAACTTGAATGGGTTGAAGTTCACCAGGATGAGAACGTAAAGAAGGGCATTCCAGGCAGAAGGAGCACTCCCTTCAGGGCCATAGGCACAGGTTATAATGATTCATTCAGGGATCTACAAATAGATGTAGTAGCTCAGATGTAGGCAGTGATTCACTAATAACTGATTCTCTGGGGGCAAAAAGTCCCTTTCTGACACTTGTCAAATTCCAAAGCATAAACACTCCTACTGTGGAAAATGTCATGCTACCCGCATAAAGTCACTGACTGCAGTTGAGAAGCCAGGCCTGGCAGTACCATTACACAGTATGCCCCCACCCAGCTCCAGGGCACATAGATTGTTTCAAGAACACACCTGATAGTAAAATAATGATGAAGTAAAGAGTTCTGAACTCCTTATCTTTCTTTTTAATGCCATTAGTCAGTTTATACAATTTAATTTTTAAATGATGCCTGCATCTGAACAGCTACTTTGCAAAATTCCTGCGAACCTGATCATCAACCTGTGTAAACCAATAATACAAGCTGTTTCCAGCATAACGCTCACCGGGGCAGGGTGTCATGCTCTGGAACCGCTACTGTATAACACAGAGCAAGTTTTTTGCTTGCTCTATGCCTCAGTTTATCAACACGAATAAAGGGGTCTGTTGTGACCTGTTCTGAGTTGTCACATAGCAGGCATTTAGGCACATAGTAAGGTCTCATAAATGTAGACTATTTTAGTAGGAAGGAAAGACAAGCCCCCACTTGACTTCTCAGAAGAAGAAAGGGTGTCTCTTGTGGTGAGCAGGGTTCAGGCATGGCTGGAAGGGCTGGCTGAGATGCAGCTGGGGAGGTCATGAGGGATCATGGGTTCAGGGTTTGGCCCTCGGCCTGAGGCTGTTCCAGAGTGAACTTGATCAATGGCGGGATGATCTGAATTCAGTAGAAGGGATTTACACGTCCTACCCTGAGATCTCCCAGCTGATATTCACAAGGCTGGGGGTGGTGGTGACCCAGTCAGTAGTCACAGTGGGCCCCCAAATTCAGTACCAGTCCCTTCACGGAAGCAGGAGTCATCACTGACAGTGATGGTGGGAGCACGGTGCCCAGAGCGGGAGCTCCCAGCAGACCATACCCAGGGGGGCGTGCCCCAGTGCACAGCCCCCTCCGAGGTGGTTTCTGGAATAGCAGGAGAGGTCTAGGTCACATGAGACAGCCTGGAGGGCACAGGGGCTGCCTGGCTTTTGGAAGATGACTCAAGGGCGCCTTTCTGTCTCCAAATCTCTGAAGGGGTCAGAGGAGTCACAGTTGCTCCACGTGGCTTCAGATCACAAAGCCAACCCCAGGCACACCTGCGCTAATGCGTCAGAGTTTTCTCTCAGCCAAGACATGTCATGGGTCCTGAGAGGAGAATGAGCTGTCTCAGGCTAGGGAGTTTTTTGGCCTCAGCAGGCATTTTTTATTCAACATTTTGCAGACTAGTGTGGGAGGTGGAGACAGAGTGGGTGAGACACACCCCCGCCTGACTTCTCAGGGAAAAAGGACTTTCCTTAAAGGCTGGACACATCGGTGACTTGTCAAAGCACATGAAATCAGCCCTCCCTCTCCTGAGGCCTTGGTGCTATTCTGTAAAAATGTAAAACAAAATACATTTCACCAATTTTTTTAAAAGAAGAAATTGTGAACCTCTCAGTCACCATGTGCCGCAGAAGGAACTGTCAAATGTTCTGTCCGTGCTGCCCTCTGGGCCCGCCCCCACACCAACATTTTATCCATGTTCCAGGGTATTGCAAAGAGCTGTATTTACTGAGTGGGAGATGGATTGGCCGAGCCTAAAGTGCCAGTCTATTCTGACATTCCATGGCAGGGTATATGACCCTGCTCTGGAACTTTCTAAGCCTTTCTACTGAGGCTTCTGCGCTTGCTGGTCCCCTACAATGCTTAGAAATCATGGTGTCCTCGAGTCTTTATCCCCTGATCTTACCTTAAATGCTCCCTCTCCCAGGAGCCCTGTTCTTCCCTTACCCACAGTCACCCCAATTCTCCCCTTCAAAACAGTTTAACTCTCTTACCCTGATTACCTGTTCATGACTTACACCCAGACCCCTTTAGAATGTGAGCGTTTGTAGGCAGAACTGTCGGCCCTATTCCTCATCACCTTATCAGCAAATAACACAGAGCCTAATGGCAATTTGGTGGTTGACATTTATTTGTGGAATCAAAGAGTGCTTGCATGAGGAAAGCCATTTAGTCCAGAGGAAGCAGCAGCCCCATTTGGGCTGGAGCCAGGTTGTGGATTGGCAGCTGGCTCCAAAATAGACACAGCTAGCCCTGGCTGGGTGGCAGTGTATGACATGCACATGGTTTATGTGGATGTCACAGCCGTTGTTCAGTAGCAGGCTCAAGTCTTACTTCCACCAACAACTTGGCTAAAAATATGAATCTGAATATTTAACGAACGGTGAGCACATGTTCTGTTTTATCTTTGAAAAGCCCAATCAATTCAACGGTCCACTCTCAAGAAATGTATCACAGCTTCGCCTTCCTTTTTGTTTTCTTTCTATTGTTCCCCCCACCTACAGTGATCTTTGTCCTCTTTTTCTGACTGGCAAATGCCCACTTGTCTTTTTTTGGAAGACACAGAAATCTTAGAACAGGCCATTGCGCTGGCTGCTGAGATCCCAGATGCATCCAAAGATCTTGACTCACAAGCCTAAGACATCTACAGTTTCAGTATATTTCGCTCTTCTCAATCCCAGGCTAACCCTGGAAGCATTGGTTGAGTAATTTCCCCACACAGAGTTCCCATTAAGGCACCTAGGAAACACATGCAAACTTAAATCCATCACCCCCTATGTTACTGCGGGAACAGCTACAAGAGCCCTCTTACTTCATCTGCTTTTAGTTGACTTAAAGATCACTAATTTGGGAGGTTAAATATCTGGGTAATACATTTTACTTCCTGCTAACTTTTTCTTGGTACTGGAGATTGAACTCAAGGCCTTCATATCCCTTCAGCCCCTGCCGCTCACCCCGCCCCCTACCTTTTGAATTTTGCAACAGGGTCTAAGATGCAAAGTTGCCTGGGCTGGGCTCAAACTTGTGGTCCTCCTGCCTCATCCTCCTGGAGTACTGGGATTACAGGTGTGGGTCACTGCACCCAGCTTCCCACTAGTTTCGCTGTATACAACACATCTGATGTGTGAGTTATGATCAGTCACCTATCTTATTTCTCAGGGACCTGAAGGTCACTTTTGCTGAAAACACTGACTCTTCCCTTGTGCTGAGATGTCCAGCAGGTGCCTGGAATGGGATCAAGAGGCGTGGACCCTTGACTGCATGTCCTGTCTGTCTCCTGCTACCTTAACTGTCAGCTCAGATTTTCTCAGCTCTGCATGCAGACATTTTGATCACTCGTCGGAGCTGGTGTGTTTTTCTTCACAGCTCCCCTTGAGTTTTCTGCAGCCTCAGCAGCCCAAGCATCTGAAATCCAACGGCTGCATCACGAGGCCCCAAGCAAACCACAAGGCCAGAACATTCACACAGGCTGATGGCGCCAGCTGCAAGAGTAACTCGGTAGGTTCTGGGACAAGATGACTGCGGATTGGTCAGGTCTTTGCACAAGAAGAAAAACATCTTTTGAAACTGTGCCATAGCCAATGAAAAATTACCAGACATTAGCAGACGCCAGCACATCAATAGAAGCTTGCTTCTCCTTCTGTTTGGAGAACAGCCTGGTCCCTCTTTTAATCATTTCTGACTCCCTGCAGCTCGAGCTGAAGTCAGGCAGCTTAGATCGAAGTTCCAATAAATCCTCGCCTGTGTGCTTGCAACTTTTGGCTCGCCTTCATTTCCATGCCCACAGTCTCCAGTAATACCCGCACTTATGACGGCATAGCCAGTTAGAGAGGAGAAATGGAACAGGTTTTCCAAGTGTTGGCACCTAGAATAACATCTGAACTCTTCCTCTTGGCCTGACAGGAGGTGCTACCTCTTCGGAGATGCCTGCCCTGTGCCTGCCCAGGCAGAGGTAATGACTTCCTCGTCTCTCCCCAAGTCAACCTTCTTCACTTCTACAACAGCACATAGTGTGTGCTGCCTGACTCAGAGGAGCTGTTTCCACTGATGCCGTGTGTTCCTGCCTCCCTCTGCGCCCTCTCCAGCCTTGCTTTCTCCCAGCTGCTCCCCAGCACCTTCCCTGGGCTTTCTTCTCTTTCCCTACCACTCTGCATCTTTCTAGACTTCACATCCTTATCCTTCAGTAGTTGCTTGGCGAGCACCTGGCATGCTGGTGGGAGGAGACAGATGTAAGCAAGTAGAGAAGGGAAGTGTATGGTTTGTCAGGTAGTAAATGCTATGGAGAAAAATCAAGCAGGAAAAGGAGACGAGAGTGTCGTGTATGTGTGTGTGCGCGCACACACACGTGCACGGGTGCACGTGCACGCATGCGTGCATGTACCCATGCCCTTGGGGAAGGGCTGTGGACAGCAGGAGCAGCCACTTTAAATCTTCTAGGTATAGGAGATGACACTTGAACAAAGCCAGGAAGGGTTTTCTTGTGAAGAATGCTCCAGGCAGGGGCAGGAGCACATGGGAAGGCCCTGGGATGGGAGAAACAAGGAAGCCAAACTTCCCTTTGCTACAGTCTTCCTGTGAACTTGCCTTACCCTGAACTGGATGGGTGCCCCCCACCCCTCAACACTCTGTGCTCTCCCAGGTCCTGGTGCTCTTCCTCATCTAAGCACCAATCAGATTGTATTGCAATGTTCCCCAACCAGACTGGGAACATCTTGGGGATAGGGACTGTGTCTTTTATTTTGTTATTTCCAGTACCCCACTGGGGCATAATACACATTAACTAATCGAATCTGTCAATGCATAGGCAAACCAGACTGCATACTTGAGGATGTCTCATATATCTATATCCTTGGAAGCATTAGTATACTGTGTGGCACAGATTTGGTCCTATAAAGATGTTTATTGAATGACTAATAGAAATAGCATGCTAGGTGTGGTGATATACACTTGCATTCTGGGAGGCTGAGGCAGGAGTACAAGCTCAGTCTGAGTAACTTAGCTAGAACCTGCCTTAAAAAAAAAAATAAAATAAAGGGCTGGAGATATAGCTCAGTGCCCTGGCCCTGAGTTCAATCCCTAGTATCACACACACACAGACACACACCCAGAGAGAGAGAGAGAGAGAGAAGAGAGGAGAGAGAAAAGAAATAGCTAATAACAAGCATAGTTAACATGCTAAGTTCTTCACATGTCTTATCTCATTTGATTTTTAAAAAGATCCTCTGAGGTAGACATTATTATCGTATTGTTAAAGTAATTGGTCTAAACTGCCTCCATACATATGTTAAGTTTGGCCAAACAATTTCTCTGTAAATAGTGAATTGAAGTCTGTCTTGACATACAAACAGAAAGTTCTTACTAAGAATAGTAACCTACTCATAGGAACCAAATCTCAGCCAATCACTATGTTCAAATAAGATAGACATGAGCTATAACCAATCAGACTGTCACTACCTCACTTCCTGGCGGGCACTTCCTTTTCTCTGACTGTAAATATTACTGGTGTCCATGTGGTAGTTCTGGGCATAGTGAACTCTCTTTGATCTGCACTACTGTTTGATTCTAGATTCACAGTAGCAGCTATAACAAATAACAAAACTCAATTAAAGTCTCCAAAACTAGATTTGCTGTCATTTTCTCTTTTAGCAATATGCACCTTGCAGATTGGGACACTGAGGCCTGAAGAAGAAAAAATGGTGCCCCCCATATCACACAGCTGGTCAATGGCAAAGCTCTGAAAGGAACCTGATCGGTTTGACTCCAAGGCTACACACACTTGGCCCAAAGTTTAACAACCTGGCATGGGTGAGAGAGTAGAGGTAGAGTAGGGGTAGAAAGAGCTGTGAGGAGACCACAGAAAGGTCTCCTATGTGGCCAGGAATAGTGTGGTGCCCATCCTGGGCTCCTTTGTGTACTGAAGTGCTTGACATGCGGTGGGTATTCCCAGTAGTTAAGTGATGTTAAATAGATGGTGGTAATTCCTTTTCCCAAAAGGGAATGTTGTCTTGTGGTTTGGGTTATCAAGAAATTCAGGCAAAGACTTCAGATGAACACAAACACAAGTCCTAATCCACCCTGCTCAAGCCCCACCCCCGGTTCTGTCTCACATTTTAGGAATGATCTTCCATGTATCCTCCATCTTCCTTTTAGGTGTGGCCTGGCTTTGCCAACTACCCCAGCTCTCAACATTTGGCAAGTGATAGCTAGAGGACCATGGCAGCCCTAGGGAGGGTCTCCTGCCAGGGCTGTGCCTGCCTGCCCTGCTCCGGGGCCCCTTTTGAGCTCTCCGGATCCCACCTCCCTCTCCAGCCAATTTGCCCCTCCTCAGTTTGTGCACCCCCCGTGCTGTAACTGACCTCTGTGGCCTGGCCTTGGACCCTGCTCCTGGGGCCTTTCTTTCTCCAATGACAGCTTTCTCAGGCAGAGCCTGGAGCTCCAGGTGCTGCAGCCTGTCCACATCCAGCCAGAACATTGGCACCCACAGCCTGTGGATCCTGAAAGAGCAGATTTGTGGTTTTCAGAATCTTCAAGAAGTGAGTGGGAGTGAGCGATGGAGGCAGAGCCTGGAGATGATGAGAAGAGATTTCCCCCTGGACCCCACCAGGTGTCACTCTGCTCAGCTCCAGCTGTCTTTGCAGATGCAGAAAACCCAGCAAAACCCCACCGTGGCCCTGGCCACCCTGCCCTGAATTATCCAGGTCACAGCCTTATCCACTTTGCAAGTCTCTGCTAATCCCTCCAGCCCCAAGAAGCCCCACCTTGGCCTCAAAGCCTGCTAATGTCCTGGCTAGTGGAGGATTGGGCTCCTTGGGCTTGGCTGGGGTGGTATAGTGAACACAGAGCCTGGGGACTGGATGTCCAGGACCAGAGCCTGGGCCTGGGATGCCCAGGCTGCAGGAAAACAGATCAGAGTGACTGGAGCCATCACAGAAGCAATGCACATCTGAAAGTGAGGTGTTTTTGTTGTTTTGTTTGTTTGTTTGTTTTTTCTGGTATCAGGAATCGAACTCACGACCTTGCGCTTGCCAGGCGGGCGCTGTGCCACTGAGCTAAATCCCCAGCCCTGGAAGTGAGTTTTGAGAGGAGACCAGTAGCCAGAAATATGCTGTGTCACTCATTTGGAAATTATTCGCTGAGTACCTGGCTGGGACAAGAGATGCAGAAGCAAAGTCCTTGCCCTTAGAGAGCTTGGGGTTTAGTCCCAGAGACTGCATGTGAGCAAGCCACCGAAAACATTCAGGCAAAATGAATGACTAAGCCCAGAGCAGCAGGTAAAATGACAGCAGCTCCCTTCCAGGCCAGCCAGAGCTTGCCAGGGATAACAATAGCAGCTGCGACAATCACAGTGGTGGTGGTTAACAATTACTTGGGGCTTATCACGTGCAAGGCAATAGCACAACACCCTGATTTATCCCATGTATCACAGACTCCAAGTGAGATCAGTGTTCAGCACAGTGGCCCAAGATCCCCTAGCTAACCAGAGGCTCTGTAATCCTACAAGGACTCAATGTCTTTTCAAATTGGCAGCCACTAGTTTGATAGAGTTCTTGACACAATAGCTGTTTTTCTCTCTCATGGTCAGAGAGAGGGAAAAGGGAACCTTAAAAACTAGAAATGTGTGTAGTCAAAAGTGAACTTGCTCGGAGTGCACTGAAGATAACTGTTAGGAACACTTTCTATTTTTATAGCTAATACTCCACTGTATAAAAATACCACATCGTTTTATTCATTCCTCAGTTGATGGGCATTTGAGTTGTTTCCAAGATTTAGCTATCACAAATTGTGCTGGTATAAACACGGGTGCACATATATTGCTGTGGTATGATGTTTTCAGTGCTTCTGGACAAATACCCAGAAGGGGAATAGCTGGGTTGAACGGTACCTCTCATCCTAGTTTTTTGAAGAATCTCCACATTGATTTCCATAGTGGCTGTACCAGTCTACACTCCCACCAACAGTGGAATAGGGTTCCTTTTCCAACAGCCCCTCCAGCATTTGTTTTTTGTTGACTTCTTGATGATAGCCATTCTTTCTGGGGTGAGATGGAATCGCAGTGCTGTTTTAATTCGCATTTCTTGAATGACCAAGGATGTTGAACATTTTTTTTTTGAACATTTTTTCATATAT
>NW_004955452.1:682894-698937 GCF_000276665.1 Chinchilla lanigera | reverse complement strand
TAAATAAAATCCAAAAGGTACAATAGATACTATGAAAGGGAAAGAAACTGCCCAAAGGAAAGGAACAGTGGGGATGAGGGAAAGGAAAAAAGAAAAAAAGAAAAAGAAAAAAAAAAATATATATATATATACACAGGATAGGTGGGATAATTATACTGCTGATTTCTACTAATCTATTGAAAGGAACAGTTAATGCTTAAATTTTTGTTCTTCTTTTTAATTTTTTTGACCAATTTTGCATGCTTCTGTCTGATAATCTGAACAACTAATTTGAAGACAATATGCAGTATAACAGCCATTGCTGAATTCCTATCATCTTGTCTAGTGAAATTCTGTATAATTCCTAATGTTTTTTAAATTATTATCTATTCTCTTTAAAATAAAAAAAAAAAAACACTCTATTTTCCCCTCTTTTTATTTCCGCCCATACTGGCTTTAAAAAAAAAGAATTAAAGCTTTATATATTAAGTTGAAAATCCTCACCATCCCCTCTCCCACCTATTTCTAATTTTATTTCGTTTCCTTCCCAAAGATAAGCAGATGGTGAAATTGATGAATATCCTGTCCAACCTTGATACTCCTGCCACATATGCATATCTATAAATGGTGCATAACCTTGTGGCCCAGTTTCCATTTCACATGAATGGAATGACAGTCCCCTTAACTCGCTTTGTGAATTGCATCTATATTGACAACTTTAGATCTGATTTATTGCATAGTATATAATGGAAAGTATAATGCTGGTTCTAGAATAATCATATTTTCCCCAAAATTTTACTTTGAAAAATTTTAAATCTACTGAGAATTTCCAATACTAATACTACAATATGTCATTTTAACATTTTTGCTATAATTGCTTTATTTCTGCCTCTGTCTCTATCTCTGTCTCTGTCTCTGTCTCTATCTCTGTCTCTGTCTCTCTGGTTCACTCTCTCAGTCACACACCTCAACACACACACACACACATCATTTGAGGGTAAGTTACAGACTATAGACATCTAGTTGCTAAATAAGCCCTATCCTTTTATCCAACTTGTTTACTTTTTCCCAGTCCAGAATTCAAATAAGAATCAGGCATTGCATTTAGTTACTGTGGCCCTTTAGTCTCCGTAATCTAGAAAGTCCTTCATTGTTTTTCGTCACATTAACATCTGAATTCTAGCCTTTTGCTTTACAGAATGTCCCTCTATGAGGGTTTGTTTGTTTGCTTCCTTGTGATTATCAGCTTAACCATTTTCAGTAGGAATACAATATAGGTCAGATTGTTGCCCAGAAATGGTGAACTGGTAAAACACAGCTTTGCTAGCCACTGCAAACCCGGAACACCGATGGCCCGCATCACTCCGGGGCTCCAAGTAGGGTTACAGCTCCAAATCCTGGGTTACCAATTGCTGCCACTGGCCTGTCTCTGTGGGACCTTGCCCTGGTTACGGCTGCTATGCTACGCGATGCTACCATTCTCCACTGCCAATCTCTGCTGACTTTCGCTGCTGGCCTTTGGAACTCTTCAGGGGTTCTGGCCCCTACTGTTTCTAGTTCTTTTTTCCCCACTGTGGTACTGGATGGAGATTGAACCTTGAACCACGCTGCCAGGATAAAAAACCTGAGCAGATTTATAGGCCTGTCCCAGCCCACTACCCAAGAAATAAATCACAAGCAGATTTATAGGACCATCAGAGTGAGGCTTTATTTGAGCAGGGCCTGTGATGTAGCACAGGGTAGGGGGTATGGAGGGTGGGAGGGCATGTCACTGCATAAGGAGGCCTCTTAGCCCAACCTACGAAGGGTGAGGAATGCTGCCTGCATAAGAGCAGCAGGCCTGTGATTGGTCCAAATTGGTCCAAAATCAAGCTGTCTGTTTCCAACAAAATCATGTCGCTGGTATTTTAACTTGCTTTCCCTGGCTGTTAACGCAAATGGGCATTTTGGCATGTGCTTCATGACCTTGCAGACTTCTTTTTTTTTTTTTTTTTTGGTTTTTCTCCGGTACCGGGAACCGAACTCACGACCTTGCGCTTGCAAGGCAGGCGCTTTGCCGCTGAGCTAAATCCCCAGCCCCCAACCTTGCAGACTTCTGCCTTCAGACCTGTGTTAACCACTTACTTGTCCAATTATTTAAACACAAGATGACCAAAAATTGCACATTCTTCATTAATTTTTATAACAGGAACTATAAAAATGACAATTTTCTTAAATTTAGTCAATACAAGAATCAACTGGATGAAATGATACTTCTTTGAGTGGCACTCAGGGTAGACTGTTGAATGGTTAATTCTGGCCTTTTTGCCTTCATCTGCACCCTGGGCCTTCCCTGCTCTGCTCTGTTGGAGAGTTGGGAGGACGGGAGGAGATGGACTCCCTGAGCTCTGGAATGAGCTACTTCCAGGAGGTAAGAAATTGGTGGCCAAGACAAGAATCTTTTGTAATATGTGTTGCAAATATATTCTCTAAACATGCCAGTTGTTCTGGAACTTTATTTATGGTGTCTTTGCTTGCACAAAAACTTTAATCTGCTTTTAGTATCTTGTTTGAAAGTCCTTTATGAGCCTGGGAACATTAAGATAGCTTTCCTAATTTCATTCTTTTCTAAATTTTTAAATTTTTTATACTTAGGACTTTAATCCTTTAATGCACTTCAGTTTATTTTGGAGTGTAGTATTAGGCTGAAATTTAATAGCATTTGTTAAATAACCCACCCTTTACCCATTGTTGATAATTTGAAGTCCTGGGGATGAAACCCAGAGCCTCCTGCACGCTAGATAAATATGTGTTTTTCCACTGAATAACACCCCCAGGCCCTTCCCTTCCATTTTAATGTATTCTATTTCACATACGTTTCCACCTGTGTAGGTCTATTTGTGGATGTTGTTTATGTTGCTTTGATCTATTTTTCTATATTTGCACTGATGTATTTCTGGCTGATTATTATAATTTTTAAAAGCCAAGCATGATGGTGCCCAACCGTAATGCCTGCTCTTGGGAGCCTGAGGCAAGAGGACCACCATGGGTTGGAGGTCAGCCTGAGTTACATAGTGAGTTCAAAATTAGCCTGAACTACATCGTGAGACCCTGTCTCAAAAAAAAAAAAATTTTTTTTTAATCTTCACGCATACTAGGGAAAGTCCTTCATTTCTAAAGAAGGACTTTCTTCTTCTTTAGAAATGTCTTGGTTATTCTTAAACCTTTATTCTTCCATACAAATTTGAGAATTAGTTTTTTAAATTCCATGAAAATGCTTACTGGGAGTTCCAGTTTTTATTAGAATTGCCTTATATTTCATAGATTACTCAGAGATATTTACTCTTGCTCAGAACATAATGCATTCTTACTCTCTATTTCTTCTTGTAAGTTTTTCAATTAGGTTTTGTGATTTTTCTTCATAAAGGTTTTCATATATATCTTCAGATTATTTCTATGAATCCTATACTTTTTGTTCTTATTATGAATGGCAATTTTCCCATGACATTTTCTGATGGCTTATTAGTTGTGTATAGGAATGCCAACTATAGACTGACACGTGAACCAAAATGAACTACTCCTCATTTAAGTTGTAAGTGTTGGGTGTTTTATCTCAGCAAGGAAGGAATAACTATGACAAGGGCCACCAAATATTTCTGTTTGTTCTGCCAAGTGCATAGCGCATTGGAGAGGATATGACAGCCACTGCTGGTATTGCCCAGCTAATGGCTTCTTTGGGGATGCTAAGGACGTGTGGCTTATGTGAGAAGGTGTCTAAGGGGCAAATATGAGACCCCGCCTCTTAACCATCCCACCACGCCTAATAGTGCCGCAGCACAGACCAAGCTTCCAGCACATGAACCCTTAGTGTACAAACCACATCTGAGCCAGAGTGAAAACCTTTCCACCTGTGCTTTCTTTATTGTTATTCTAAGCATGTCCATTCCAAATCAGAACCTAGCTCTTCCTATTCCAGGGAAAGCTTTCATGTTTCCAGCTGCAACTTCCCCAACTCGTAAACTCATCTTTCATTTGGACCATAGACGTGGTCATAGGAGGCCCCTGCTTTCTAGCTGCATGACTGCATGTCTTAAAGCTAAGGAGGAGCCTGGATCCAGCGTGCATATCCTCTCCTGGGTAGGCCAGAAACAACTCTAGAATGCTGAGAAGAAATAGACATAAATGTAGAAGTAGAGGTAGACAGAGATGTAAATGTAGACATAGACATAGACATAGACATACACTCCATTTCCCCCCACACCTCTGACCCAATCTCCACTGACTTCACATGGACTCATAGACACCTGTTTGGAGAAGTTACGGGATCCATTCTGGAAGCAAAAGATACAGGCACAGAAAGTGAATTAAGACAGTGACTGAATGGGCAGCAGCTCTAACCAGGGGACCTAATTTTTGTGTGGAAGTAAAACTCTTGATTTAAATCAAGCACAAAGTCTGTAAGAAGCCATGAGTAAGTATGCCCCTGGGCCTTTCTTAGTCCTTTTCATCTGTAGGTCCTGGGCTCTAGAAACTTTGGACTGCAATTCTGTCCAGTGATGAGGTATTCATGACCCAGACATTGCTCAGAACTCCCTAACTGAGGCCTAGAATTTATCTTGCTGCCTTACTACTTGCTGTCTAGAAAGGGCCTTCTGTATCTACATGGTTACCATTCATTCATTCATTCATTCATTCATTCGCTGAGCACACACTGATGGAGATCCTTCCATTCAATAGGTCCTGTGCTACGTGCTAGGGGACTAGGTAGGAAGTAGTTTACCATCTCCCCTTGTCAACTCATAGCAGAGCTTCTCTGAGATTTCATCTCAAACGAAAAGGGGGACTTGCTTTGATTATCCTAAGGCCATCAAAAATTATCCTCTTTGAACATTTCCCTGCCTATCTCCTGTGTTCTGAAGCTCTCCATTGGGCTGGAATTGAAGGACAGATTTTTTTATACCTCTTTGTAATATGACATGGGGGGGACACAGGAGTATGAAATGCAGAAAGTCTCCCACCCAATATAAAAGACTAGTCAAAGATTTGGGATACAGCCTTTCCAGACTTTGGGGTCTTCCTTGTTTGAGGGCCTCACTAGATATATGACTATAAACATACAAAGATATGCAACATTTTATAAAAAAGATGTAGGCTGACTTTCTGAAGAAAGAAGGAAGACCGGGAGGTGGCCTATCCCTAGGGCAGTCCCTTGAAGTAACATACATGGAAACAGAGATTCTACTGGGCTTTGTTAACTTCAAGTATGAAGAAGCCTATGTTCAAAACTGTGCAGAGAGATTTATCATATGACTGTCACAGTTAAGCCAGGGAAAAGTGGATATGAGATCACCATCCCGGGGCAACAATTTTCAAAGTGGAAACAGAAAGAAATGTGCTCTCTGGCAATGGCGACGAGGTGGATCTATTCATGTTTTGGGTCAAATCTCAGGGACAGGCTAGAGAAATGAAGAGTTGCAGACAGCCTGGAAGAGGGGCCAGAATCACCAGGCTACGAGGTCCAGACAGGACTGTCCAGTCCAGCCCCCTGCTACGTGGAACACTTGCTCCAGTGAGCCCCCAGAGGGACTGTGGGCCTCTTCCTCAAGGTCATTTCAACACTGGCCAATGGTTGCCTCTGGATCTTAAAACGCTTTCCAAGGAAGGAGGTTGTCGTTACATCTAGCCTACTCTTGCATCTGCTCTGCAGTCTCCAAATGGATTGGTGATAGGAGCTGACCAACAATAAGTCTACCTTCATGCATGGTTGTGTAGTGCTATTGGCTGAGCAGGGAAGGCCAGAGGCTGACAGTAACCTGATACCTGAAGACCTCCTTGTCTGCGTTTGGCCTTCTGGGTTGTGACAGACTGATCTTTTCTCACTTTCTTCAATGATATCCTATTTTTCTTTGAAGATGGCCAAAGTATTTACAGATTTCTGCGCCTAGACTGCCCCAACAAGCTACCTGGAGGGCATCAGCCAGTGTGTGATGCAAGAAGAAATATCTATGGTAGGGTAGTGCATCCTATAGTCACTGGGAGTACCAGAAAAACAGGTCTGAGGTTGAGTTTCCAGAAAAGATGCTCAGAGTCACATCAAAGAACTGGTCTGTCAAGAAAGCTACTGTTTCTGCAAGACCAGGGGCTGTTCATCAGATCATAAAAATGTTGTTAAAGCTTTGATCACCAGAACCAGGCCTCGATTACTACAACCTACAGCAGCAAATCAGTCCCTTAAGCCCTGTCCATTTTCCCATTCACTCAGCTCCAATTTCAAATCTCAAGCAAATCTACCTGATAAACACTGGATAGACTGGCCATGTAGGGGCCGGGGATACAGCTCAGAGGTGCAAGTGCTTACCTGGCATGCACAAGGTCCAGAGTCCGATTCCCAGCACCAAAAATAAATAAATAAATAAATAAACAAACAAATAAATAAATAAATAAGATAAAAATTTAGCTGGGCATGGTGGCGCACACCTATAATCCCAGTACTTGGGAGGCTGAGACAGGAGGATCGTTTTGAGTTGGAGACCAGCCTGGGCTACAAAGTGAGCTCAAGGCCAGCCTGAACTGCATAGTAAGACCCTGTCTCAAAAAGACAGAAAAAAAAAAAAAAAAAAAAAATGGCCATGTAGTAATCTTTACATCATTTTACTGAACCAATTTTGTGTACCTGTCTTAGTTACTTTTCCCATTGCCAAGACAAAATACCCAACACCCACAAGTTAAAGGAGAAAGGTTTTATTTAGCTCGCAGTTTGTAGAGGTTGCAGTCCATAACTGGCTGGACCCATGGCAGGGTAGCACATGGCAGAGGGGCATCACAGAGAACAGTTCACGGTGCCCACAAGGTAGGAAAAGTAACAAGGAACCTTAACAATGCCTTTCTGCCCCTTTTATCTACTCCAGACTACTTAGGGTGGGTAGCACTTACACCCCTAATCCTAGTGCCCTTGAGCGTAACATTGTACCATGAATCAATTCTAGCTTCAGACACTCTAGATCCACTCATCTCTGAAAAAGCCCCACCTATGACTGCATGAGGCTTTGGAGAGACATCTAGATACAGTACCATAACAGTGCCATAAACCATAACATTACCATAAGCTATAACAGTACCATAAGCCATAACAGTACCCTAACAAAAAGACTTTTCACTTGACTACTACTATTTTTAGCCTCCTGATAAAGTCAGTCACAGAAAGAATTGCTTAGCACAATCCAGAAAACAACTATTAAGTCAAGAAGCTACTACTTGCTAGAGATAAGGGTGCAAATGCAACACTGCATGCACAAAACAGATTTCTCCACTCCTGAGAAGTGGAGAAATACTACTGAAATTTCTCTCAACTACTACACATTTCTCTCAACCATCAGATCAGTTCTGGATTCAAGCCTCATGTATTGAATCTTATTTATAGAATTTGAATCTCCTTTAGCAGCTTAGCTGCAAGAGAGACCAGGCATACTGTCTATAAGAAACTTACTTTACATATAAGATACATACTCATTAAAAGTAAAGAGGTATTATATGTAACATAACAACCACTGTTAATCTGTATCATTTGGTTTAAAATCCTGTACCAATTTTAATGTCCTTCCTTTGTTTAGTTTATATTTTGCTATTGTTTTTTTTTTTACTATTCTCTTTAAAATTAAAAAAAGAGAAAAAAAATAAAAGTAAAGAGGTAGAAAAAGATACACCATGCTAACACTCATCAAAGAAACAGAAGTAGCTACAGTAATTTTAGACAGAGCAGACTTCAGTGCAAGGAAAATTATCAGTGATAAAGAAAGCATTTATGTAATGATCAAGTTCAAGTTTTTTTTATAATTGGTGGTACTCAATCCCATGGCTTCACACTGAGCTACATCCCCAGGTCTTTCTTAAATTTCATTTTTTTAATATTGAGAGAGGATCTTGCTGAGTTTCTCAGGCTAGCCTCCTGCCTCAGCCTTCTGGCTGCCTGGGATTACAGGCATGTGACACTGTGCCAATAAGACACAACAGTCCTTAATGTGTACGTACTAACGACAAAGCACCACGGTGTGAGGCAAAAACTAATAGAATGGAAAGGAGAAATAGGAAAATTCATGTTATAGTTCAAGGTGTGCCTCTCTCTCCATAAGGGACAGAGCCAGCAGGCAGAAAGTCAGTAAGAACATAGTTGAACTGAACAACATCATTAATCAGCAGGACCCCAGTGACATTTATAGAGTACTTCATTCCAAAACAGCAGATGACACATTCTTAAGCGCATATAGATGTTTACCAGCATAGACCACATTCTGGACCATTAGAGACATTAACAAATTGAAGAGAATATAAATCATACGTGTATACTCTCCGACCACAGTGGAATCAAACTGAAAATCAGTAACTAGTTACTAGTTAGCTAGAAAACTCTCAAATTAATTTGTGATGAAAAAGTATAGTAGTACTATAGAAGAGTGAAGCTCACTTTAAAATACTGGTACATGCTCATTACATTTTTATTATTTTCAACCCCCCTCTCCTACTCTAAAACTCTACCTTCTAGTTTTTGGTTATCTCTCTTTTATCTTATTCTCTTTTTTTAAGATTTCTCATATAACAGTAAACACGTGATAATTTTGTGAATCTAGTTTATTGCACTTAACATCATTGTCTCCAGTTCTGTTTCCTTACAAATGACATGATATTTTTCTTTAAGGCTGAGGAGTGTATGATTTTGTGTGTAAATGTACATCACATTTTAGTTGCTCTTTTTGCTCAGGATTGCCTTGTCTATTCTTGGTCTCTCTTGTTTCTGAGGAGAACAAACGTGCAGAGCTGTGCAGGAGTTGGTAGTTTGATGCTGGCGGCAGGGTGGGCAGGCAGGTTCCTCCCAGAGATTCCATTGAATCTGTAGATCACTTCTGGTACGATGACAGTTTTCACGGTTGTTGCTGAGTCCTTATCCAGTTTAGTATCAGGGCAATTCTGGTTCATAGGTTAAATCTGTAAGCATTCCTTTCCTTTCAATTTCATGGAAAAATCTGAGGGGTATTAGTTCTTCTCTAATGGCAAAATTTAACTAAGTCCATCGAGTCCTGGACTTTTCTTAGCTGGGGACAGTTTTTATTACTAACTAGTCTCATTGCTTGTTGTTGATCTGTTTAGATTGTTTATATCTTCTTGGTTCAGTTTTGGTAGGTCATCTATGTCTAGGAATTTACCCTTTCCTCTAAATTCTTTGATTTATTAGAGTATAAGTTTTAAAAATAGTTTCTAATAATCCCTGGATTTCAGTAGTGACTGTTATAATTTAGCCTTTCTTGTCCCTAATTTTATTAACTATGATCTTGTCTCTTTCTTTCAGTGAGTGTGGCTAAAGGTTTATTAATTTTGCTTATTTTTCCAAAGAACTAACTCTTTATCCATCAGTCCTCTACATGGTTCTTTTAGTCTCTACTTCACTAACCCACACTCTGATCTTTATTTTTTCTTCCTGTCTACCAGATTTGGGTTTGGTTTGTTCTTGTTTTTCAAAGACCTTGAGATATACTATTAGGTCATTTATTTGTGGTCACACTGTTTTCTCCAATGAAGACATCTATGACTAGGAAGTTCCCTCTTAAAAGTGCTTTCATTATATCCCACAGATTTAATATGCTATGTTTCCATCATTATTTGATTCTATAAATTATAAATTTTATCTCCTGATTTCTTCCATGAGCTGCTGGTTGTCCAAAAGTTCACTTTCCATGTGCTGTATAATTCCTGTGGTTTCTTTTGCTGCTGATTTCTAGTTTCATTCCATTATAATCTGATAAGATATATTTTATTATTTCAATCTTTTGTACTTATTGAAATTTACTTTCTGGCCTAAAATATGGTCTACTTTAGAGAAAGCTCTACAGGCTGCTGAAAAAAATATATAATCTGTGGTTGTTGGCTGTTGTAACACTCTGTAATGTTCGTTACATCCATTTGATCTATATTGTAACTTAACTCTGATGTTGCCTTGTTGGTTTTGTTTTTCTCCAGTTGTCTTATTTATTTGTGAGAGTGGGATATTGAGTCACATACTTGACTTTATTGGGGTCTATCTGGTCCTTCATGTTGAGTAGTATTTGTTATATGAATCTGGGTGCACATTGTTTCATATTTATACATTTATATACTTTTTTCTTCTTGGTGAATTCTTCCCTTTACCAATATGAGTGACCTTTTTTTTTGTACAGGGTCTTTGACTGGTATATGCCCAGACCTTTTGATTTTTTAAAAAAATCTTGAGACAGAGTGTCTAAATTTGCAGTCCTTAAAATTGCAGTCTTTCTGCCTCAGCTTCCCAAAGTTCTAGGTATACCACAGCACACAGCTTATAGTGATCACATTTACCTTCTGTGATTAACCTTAGTCTCAAGATTACTTTGTCAAATATTACTATATCTTCTACTGCTTGCTTTTTGGGTAATATTTTCCATATTTTCACTTTTAGTGTGTATATGTTTTTGCAGATGAGGTGTGTTTCTTGCAGGCAACATATAGATGGTTTTCAGTTTTTTTTATCCAAACTCAGTCTTTTAATTAGAGAATTAAGACCATTTAAATTAAGTGTTATTATAGAAAGTTATGTTCTAATTCTTGTCATTTTCTTATTTTTCTAGTGTTTGATTAATTTCTGACTCTTACTCATTTATCTACACTGTCAATAGGATTTATTCTTTTCTTTGGTCTCATGGTTGCAGTTGTCTTTTTCATCTATGTTTAGACTTTCCATAGCTATTTTCTACAGTGCTGGATTAATGATCATTAATTTCTTTAGTTTATACTTGTCTTAAAAGGTCTTTATTTCTCATTCAATTTTGAAGGATAACTTTGAAGAACATAGTAATCTGGATTGGCAATTGTTTTCTTTCAGGGATTGAAATATATCACCCCCTGTGGGGATGACAGGTGGAAATGACATTCTAGGAGGGAGAAGGCAGAATGTCCTGGGGCCCTTCAGCTTTGTTAGACAATCTGGGAAGATAAGTCTGAGCATTTGGGCCTCTGCCTGAGAGTGCAGTCTCACTTCCAGTGACCACATTTGCAGTCATGGGATGGCCCAGGGGGATTCTTAACACAGTCCTTATTAAGGTGGCCTGGCTTTCTGCAGTAGTAGCAGGTGAGTTTAGTTGTTGAGACCTTCTTGGAGCCCTGAGAATTAGACCTAGGGTCTGTCTTTTTTAAGGCTGCAGCAAAGACAGCTGCTTTTTGGTCTGTTTGTTTCTTCTCCTTGGCTTCATTTCAGTCTTGATTACAGAATACTGAGGAGGCAGTTTTTGCTAAAGTATCAAGTGAGTCATCTGGAGCAAAAGCTATCTTTTGTACCTGTTTAATATTTGGGGCTCACTGGGTAGTGAACTTGTCTTTAAGCAAAATCTGTCCTTCTATCGAATTAGGAGCTATGGACATGTTTCACCAATGCCTCTCATAAATTATTTAAGAAGGCAGAGGGGTTTTCATTTTTTTAATAAATATTTGACCATTTAAAATAACTAGAGGGCTTAGTTTTCATCCTTCCTAGACCTTCAAGAATGCATATCTGAAAATGTTTCCTACTCCAATCTCCAATTTGGCTGTTAGGCCAGCAGGGGACTTGGATAAGTACTGCTTGAGTTCCAGTGGGAACTGATTGTCCCCCTGACTATCTTCTGACTGTCTAAAATTAACAATATGATATTCATCCCCAAATATAATATCACCTGGTAATGCTGCTTGTCTCTCATTAGAAGTTAATGTTTGATTTAAGAATAACATTGCATACCGTCATTTTCACAGAGGAGCCCCAAGTAATCATAACTGCAGAGGAAAAAAACCAGCCCATTGCTGGCCATTAGCACATGTCTCTTCTTCTCTTCCCTTCAACCTGGGCCTTCCTTCCAGCCATCAAACCTCAATAAAAGAATCTCTGAAGCAAAGGTAATTCATTAAAGCTCTCACCCATTCATTTTAATTATGCCTGAAAGCCCAGTTCCCCTCTTAGAAAGAGATACCTTATCCTGTTGAAATACTGTAATATATACACCCAGGTTGACAAAATGATGCTGAGACTGGTTTTACAAATACAATACATATTGTTGTCTATGTACAATAACTTGGGAGTATTTCATTGGTCAAAATAATGTGTTACCTGTTATAATCTGGTTCAATAATAAGTCACCATTTTTTTTAGATAATTACAACTAAAACTGGAGGGTCTTGTGACAAAATAGCAGATTCCATCAGTAGAAGAGTCTAAGAACCACTGGGTTACAATTACTATTCCAGTCCCTTAAAAAAAGAAAAGAAATTCATCAACTCTTGCTCTTCTGCCTTTTAAAGTTTCTACTGAAAAAGCTGTTGTAATTTTGATGGCTTTGCCTTTGTAAGTAATTTGGCATTTCTTCCTAGTAGCTTTCAGTCTGCTTTCTTTGTTCTGAATCTTTGGCAATGTGTAAAGGAGATATGCTTTTCTGGTTGTGTCTGTTTGGGATTCTAAGATTCGCTGTTGCTGGGGTATCCATCTCAACCCTCAAATTTGGGAAATTTTCTATTATAACTTTAGTGAGTAGGTTTTATATGACATTAGCCTGTATCTCTTCACCCTCTTTAGATCTGGTCATTTAGAGTTATCTAAGATCTCATGAGTTATTTGTTCATTGTTTCTTATTCTTCTTTCTTTATTACTGACTGAATAGTACAGTCTACCTTCTAGTACATTTACCTTATCTTCAGATCCTACTATTGTTTCTTCTGACTCATCTTGCCTACTGCTGAGAGTTTCAATTGAGTTTTTCATTTTACTAATTAAGGTTTTCACTTACAGGATTTCTGCTTGATTCTTTTTCAGAAAGTATATCTCTTTCCTGAGGTGGTCTTCATATCCTACGCTGTTTTCCTTTATTTTTTCCACTGCTTATTAGATTCTTCTTTGAGATCATTGACCAGTTTGGTAATTGATTCATTCAGTTACTTGTTTGTTTCTTCTTTAATCTCATAGATCATGTTAACTGTCAGCTTTTAAAAATTCTCTGTATGGAATTTCATCCACTTCAATATCTGTGGAATAAGCTTTTGGGGAGTTCTGAATTATTGGAAGATTTTTGTTTTGTTTCATTGTGATTCTTGTGTTTTTGTGTTGAGATTTGCAGATCAGTTGATATGGCTTCTCTCTACCACTATTTTTAATAAGTGGACTTCTCTTTGCAATGTGCCCTGGGCTTTGAGTATGTCTCCATGTGAAAGTACCCGTTCAATCTGTTCTGAGTGGTAGGTTCATTCCCCAGCACTCCTTTGAGAGGAGAAAATATTTACCAGTAACACCAACTCAAAATCAAAGCACATATTAATGTATAATTAAGAAGTTTTTCAAAAAGATCTCTACTACTTCATTAAGCCAGGAACCAATAGGGAGAGTAGTAATATACAATAAGCCACAAAAAAGGAGCATTAATAATATTCAGATTAATATTAGTTATATGTATTATATGGAGAATAGCAGAGAAGTATGAGAGAGGGTATGAGAGAAGAAGTAAAGGAAGAAAAGAAGGGAAAGGAATATAAACTGGGAGTGAGAAAAGAAATAGGGAGATTGTATTCAGTTACTGTACTAACAGTAAAACAAAATTAGATAACCCTCCAAAGCAATCATTGATATGGAAAAATGTGACAATCAACATAGTGCACTATAGAAGCAAAGACAGAAATTGAAACACACATGTATCCACACACAAATCAAACCAAAAATATTAGCAAACAAGGAAACAAAATAAAAAATACATATTAGGAATAATATACCTCCTTGTGGAGGTATTCCTAATGCGGACAATTGGTGAACACTACTTGATTAAAGGATGATTGTGAAAAGTTTTGTTTTGTTTTTGTTTTTGTCTTTTAAAGTCCGGAGTTCTCTTTCCTCTGTCCAAGTAGGGAAAAGTGTTTAGGGTATTGCATGCTGCATTCAAACTTTCAATAGTCACAGGTGAGTGCTAAGGCAAAGCTGTCAGTGGCAGGGCTCAGTCCATTCTGAGTATCTCAGTGAGGGCCTGTGTGTGTGTGGTGTGTGTGTGTGTGTGTGTGCGCGCGTGCGCGCGCACGCGCCTGGGAATGAAGGTGCAGACAGAGTTAGAGATGTCTGTCAAACCTCTTCCTTGCCTGTGGAATGCTTTAGATTGTGTGTCCCACTCCCAGGGACCTGTAGTTCATGCTCGTACTGGTTGGCAAGTGACTATGCTGCAGCATATATTTGAGGTCTCTGAGCAGGGCAGAGTCAGTCAAGCACAGGTTCCATACTGTTGATTAGGATGAGTGTCCCAGAGTAGCTTTCAGTGCTGCTGCCTGTAGTCTACCATAACCAGGGGCCTCTAATATTCTCAGGATGATGGTGTGAAGCTCACAGTGCCGCCTCGGGGGAGTCTCCATCTCAGGCTCCCATGCTGCTCCCACGTCACATGCCTCTCGGGGCCTCTCAGCCAGTGCCTCCAGGGTTGCTTCTCTTCCCACAAGTTCCTGCTCATGATGCAGCCACCTTCTTTCTCAGCTCTTCGTTCCAGTGGCTCCCAGGGTCCAACAACACACTTCTTAATAACACATAGGTCAAAAAAGAAACCTCAAGAGCAATTTTTAAATATTTCTAAATAAATTAAAATGAAAATAAAACATCAAAATTTGTGGAACATGGGCAGAGCACTTGCCCAACATGTATGAGGCCATAAGTTCAATCCCCAGTGGTTAAAAAATATTAGAGGACACAGTGAAAACAGTGTGTAAAGGGAAATTTATGGTATTGAATGCATACATTAGAAAAGAAGATAGTTCTAAAATCTATAAGCAAAGCTTCTACTTCAGGAGACAAGAAAGAGAAAATAAAATTAAATCCAAAGTAAGCATAACAAGGTCAATAAAAATTAGGGCAAAAAAAAAATCAATAAAATTGAAAACAGAACATCAATGGTGAAAATCTGTGATCCCCAAAAGCTAATTTTTTAAAAAGGTAAACAAAATCAGCAAATCTCTGGCCAAGCAGGTAAGACAAAAAGACCATACAACTCACCACTACCATAAGTGAATGAGGAGCCATTGCTGTTGTTGCTATGGACACTAAAGGGAAATAAAACATTATTAACAACTCCATGCCCCAAAATTTGATAGCTAGATGAAATGGATGAATTTCTTTTTTCCATCGTGTTGTTTTATTCCGTTTGTTCCAAGGGCAGACTCAATAGTAAAGATCACAAACATTATTTTGAGTGGCTCACAAGCCTGATCAGTAAAACCTGAAAAACAGGAAATGTTACACAAGTTGCAAAGAAAGCACTCCTGGAGTTCACTGACATGATAGCAAGTGGGAAAATGAATGCAACAGGTGCTAACATTTAGCACAGGACTGGAACCTGCTCACTTCTAGACAATTCTGGGACCCTTGTTACAAACCCTTCATATGTCACTGCTGATTCCTCTGACAGGAAATGAGATTACACTTCTCATCCTAGACCTTACTCTTGCTGTACCTGTGTAGTTCCTATTCCTACGGCACTGGCATATGCTGTTAGGATGTCCACTATCTGTTTAGTTTCTAGGGTCATTCTGGCTTCCTTCAGCCAGTGCTGTGCCACACGTCTGGACTCCCCTTTCAGTTGATTGACAAACTTTGCTGCCAGCTCCAGATCACCATGCTCAATGCAATAGGAAGCATAGGAGAGTAACTTAAATGTGTTGATATCCTCAGGGTAGAGTTCTGCTGGTGGCTTCAGTTGCTGAGGTGGGAACAGCAGCAGTGACTGCAAGTAGGACAGGAAGTACTGGTACAAGCTATTTCTAGTTTCATCAATCATCGCTACCCTTTGGGCTAGTTTTTGGACAGCATAGAAACGGGCCCTCAAGGTCTCTTCACTGTACACCCCCTGAGTCAGGGACTCTGGAGGGATAGCTGCGGTTAATGCCTGGGCAAACTCACTATCAGAACAGCTGGCTCTGATGGCCTCAACTGCACCGCCTAAAGGGACAGTGGGTGAATCTGCTGACGAGGTCTTCATACTGTATTTTAGTGCCTCCACTGAAAGCCAGAGTTGGTGGGCTTTTCTGGCTTCTTCCTCAGC
>NW_004955452.1:679911-681029 GCF_000276665.1 Chinchilla lanigera | reverse complement strand
GAGCGTTGCTGGCGTACGCGGGAACGGCCGCGGCCGGCGCGAATGAAGGAGGTCGTGCGTGCGTGGGTACGTAGCCCTGGCCGTACTGGATGAATTTCTTGATAGATATAATCTTTCCAAACTCATACAAAATAATCTGAGTAAATCAATATCTATTACTAAATAATCTTGCAGAACATAAATCACTAGGCCAAGATAGAAAAGTCAAACAAACATTTTAAAAAATTCTAACAGTGCTCTATACTCTCTCCCAGAAAATAAGAGAAGAAATATGTCCCAACTCATTCTATGAAGTCAGAATGACCCTATTTTAAGATCAAACAAAGATGCAAGAAAATTATAAACCAAAAGCTCTTCCAAATGTAAGTGCAAAACTCCTCAACAAAATATTAACAAGTCAAATACAATAATGCATAAAAGGATTTATACACAGCAACCAAATGGGATTTGTTCCAGATATGCAAGGTTGATTCAATATTTGAAAATCAATTAATGTATGTGAGAGAGGGATGGGAGGGAGAGAGAGAGATCATAGTTTCTGGCTCATAATTCCCTCTCTAAAGCAGGCTGCAGAAACGAGAATTACTCTTGCCTAAGTCCAAGAGGCTCTAATGTGCCCCTGCCTTTCTTTTTGGACCTGGCTAAAAAGAAATTCTCTAATAGAAATTCATAAGTCTTTCCACATTCCAGAGGGATGCCCCATACCCTGCAGGGAGGAAGGCTGCACAGAGAGGCCAGCAACAATGCTGAAGCAGACAGGCCTGGCCCAGCCAGTCTATTACCATCAGGTCATGTCCTTTTTATCCAGTCCATTCAAGTTAAAATTAGCATTAACTGGCACATAGGTACAGGCAATGATTTTCTGGATAGGATCCCCAAAGCAAGGGAAACAGAAGCCAAAATTGACAAATGGCATCAACATCAAACTGAAAAGCTTCTCCACAACAAAAGAAACAACAGAATGAAGAGCCAACCTACAGAATGGAAGAAAATATTTGCCAGTTAGGCATCTGACAGGCTAATATCCAGACTATAGAGGGAACTCAGATAAAACTAAATGAAATCAAAAGCAAGTAATCCTATTAAAAAAATATACAGGAGCTGGGGATTTAGCTCAG
>NW_004955452.1:677303-679625 GCF_000276665.1 Chinchilla lanigera | reverse complement strand
CATCTACGATGTTGGTAGGAATGTAAATTAGTGCAGCCACTATGGAAAAGAGTATGGTGTTTCCTCAGAAAACTAAAAATAGAACTACTGTACCACATGACCCAATTATCCCATTCCAGGATATACATCCAAAGGAAATGTAGTCATCCACAAAACAGATACCTGTGTGTCCATGTTTATTGTGGCATTATTCACAATAGCTATGTGCATCTGTCTCAATCAACAGATAAATGGACAAAGAAAAATATATATACATATAATTTATCCATAATGGAAAATGAAATCTTGTCATTTGCAGCAAAATGGATGGAACTGGAGGATATCATGACAAGCAAAATAAGTTCTACTTCAAAAAAGTAAATATTGTATGTTCCCTCTCATAGGTGGAAACTAAACAAAAATTCAATTTGAAAGTAAAATGACTGGGTGTGGTGGTGCAGGCCTGTAATCCCAGCACTTGGGAGGCTGAGGCAGGAAGATTGTTGTGAGTTTGAGACCAGCCTGGGCTACAAAGTGAGCTCAAAGCCAGTCTGAACCACATAGTGAGACCCTGTCTCAAAAAGACAAAAAAAAAAAGAAAGAAAGAAAAAGAAAATAGTGAGTGCTAAGGACTGGGAAGATTTTTGGAAATGAGGTGGGGACAAGAGTAGAACAAAGGTGTCTGGGCTTAGGAGACAAGCCCATAAAGCATGATCAATGCACACTGTATACAAGTATGGGAATATCACAGTGAGCCTCAGCAAGATCTGTTAATACAAAAAAAGCTTTTCTTCAAATCTATATGAGAAAAACTACAGCACTTTGACTAAAGAAAGCAAAGAACTAAATACATAGGGAGACAGCCCATGTTCATGGATAGAAAGTCTCAATCAGTGTTAGGATGTCAGTTATTCCCAACTTGACCTATAGATTCAAAACAATCCCAATCAAAATCCCTACCGATTCTCATGCAGATATTGACAAGCTGATTCTAAAGTTTATATGGAAAGGTGAAAGACTGAGAATATCCAACCCTTTATTGAAGAACAAAGTTGGAGGACCGACACTACCGACTTGAAGACAGCATAAAACTACAGTCCTCAATACAGTGTGGTATGGCAAAAGAATAGACAAATAGGTCAATGGAGCAATACAAAAAACCCAGAAATAAATCCACAAGAACTACACTCAGCCACTGACAAAAGAACAAGGTCAATTCTTTAATTTTGTTGCTGTCGTTGTTGTTTGGTACTGGGAATTGAACTCACAACCTCACACTTGCCAGGCAGGTGCTGTGCCACTGAGCTATATCCCCGGACCCCGAACAAGGGCAATTCAATACAGAAACAACAGTCTTTTTAACAAATAGTGGTCAATAACTAAACATGTACATGAAAAAATAAATAAATCTGGACCCAGGCCTTATACTCCACAAAAGCTAGCTCAGAATGAATGATAACCCAAAATGTAGATCACGAACTACAAAATTCCTAAAAGATCACATACGAAAAAAGTCTAGATGGTCGATCACTTGACAATGACCTTTTAGATACCTCAACGTGAAAACTTCAGCTCTACAAAAGACACTGTCAAGAGAATTAGAAGACAAGCCACGGACTGGGAGAAAATGGTTTCAAAAACATATCTAATAAAGAGCTATTATCTAAAGTATTCTAGGTCTTTTATGGTCCTGTATAAATTTTCAAATTGTTTCTTTTTTCTTTCTGTGAAGAAAGTATTTGATATTTTGGTAGGTGTTGAATATATGCTGCTTGTCCCTGGCATAGAACCGGAAAACCCTTGCTATTTCATGAGCAATAGGGGAACTAAGAGAATCTTGATTTGTAGTTTCCTCAGTGATAGGATCATCTGATACAGAGCTCCTAGATTCCTTGGAATTTCTGGTGTGAGAATAGTATCTTTTGTCCTAATGAGGTAACAGTTGGTGGTTTCCCCAGTAGGGACTGGTCTCCTGAGAGACCACATCATGATTATAAATTTGAGGACCTTAGTCTCACTCCTCACTCTCCAGAGAGGGAAGAAAAAGGTTGAAAATGGAATGGATCATGCCTTCGTGAAGAGCCTCCATAAATCCTCTGCACTTTGAGGATGGGAGACCTGCCGGCTTGGTGAATGAATACACACACAGCATGGGTATCACATTCCAGCTCCATGGGGACTAAAGCTTTTGCCCTCAGAATGCTTCTAGATGTCACCCTTGTGTGTAACTCTTCATCTGTCTCTTTTTTGACATACTTTATTAATAACTGGTAAAAAAAAAAAAAAGTGTCCTCTAGTTTGTGAGCTGCTCTATCAAGTCAACGGGACCAAAGATGGGGTGCC
>NW_004955452.1:673349-676390 GCF_000276665.1 Chinchilla lanigera | reverse complement strand
TAAGGATCAAATCAGGATAATAAACTCATTTCCTCAGGTGTCCATTTTTATGTGTTGGGAACTTTTGTATTCTCCTAGATATTTTTAAATATATTGATCGATTTCTGAAACCAATATCTATTTACTGTGCTATGAAAAACCAGAAATAATTCCTCATCTCTGTTTTGATGCCTTTTGTCTAACCTCTATCTTCTCTCATTCCTGCTATTCCTAGTCTCTAGGTTTTATTCTACTCTGTCCTTTTGAGATCAACTTTTTAGTTTCCACAAATGAACAGGAACATATGGTATTTGTCTTTCTGGACCCGGTTTATTTCATTAACACATTTACTTCCAGTTTCATCTGTGTTGCTCCAAGTGAGAGGATTTTATTCTTTTTAATGGTTGAAAGCTATTCCATTGTGTGTATATATAATCCAATTTCCTTATCTATTCATTATTAAGGGATAAGATGGCTGATTTTGTATCTTGGTTATTGTTAATGTTAACTTTAATGTGCTACAATTAACATGGGAGTGCAGGTATCTCTTTGATATAACTGTTCCATTTCCTTCAGATATATACCTTGTAGTGAAATTACTGGATCATATGGTTGTTCTACTTTTAGGTTTTTAAGGCATCACTATATTGTTTTATATAATAGCTACATTAGTTTACATTCCTACCAGTACTGTGTCAGAGTTCCCTTTTCTTTGCATCCTCAACAGCATTTGTCTTTTTTAGTAATGGCCATTATAACTAGGGTGAGATGATGTCTCATTGTGGTTTTGTTTGCATTTCCCTGATAATCAGACAACTGACCATTTTCATTCATTTGTTGGCCATTTGTATGTCTTTTTTTGAAGAAAGTCATTTCAGCTCTTGAATCTATTTTAAATTTATTATTTGGGGTTTTGTGTTTTCAGTTTCTTCTATGTTCCCTGTATTAATACCTTGCTGGATGAATCCCTTGTTGCTTGAAAATATTTTCTGCTATTCCATGGCATTTCTTTGAATCCTTTTGACTGTTTCTTTTGTTGTACAGAGGCTTCTTAGTTTGATGTAATTCCATTTGTTTATTTTTACTTTTGTTGCCCCTGTCTTCAGGGTCCTGTCCAAAGATTCTCTGCCTACACTAATGTCTTAAAGGGTTCCCTATGGATTGTTTTGGTAATTTCATAACTTTGCATCTTCTGTTTAGTAGTACATTATTCCATTTTTCTGTTGATTTTTATGTATGGTGAGAAGAAAGAATCCAATTTCATTCTTTTGTATATGTACAGAATTTATTGAAGAGACTGTCCTTTCTTTTTTATTATTTTTGAGATAGTGTCTCACTATGTAATTCAGACTGGGCTTGATCTCACTTAGGTAGGCCAGGCTTGTCTCAAATTTGCAATAATCCTCCTGCCTCAGCCTCCCAAGTGCTGGGATTATAGGCATGTACCAGCACAACCAGCTTTGTCCTTTCTTTAATGTATGTTCCTTTATAAAACATACATGGGCTCTATATACATGGATTGATTTCTATATTCTCAATTCTGTTCCACTGGTCTATGTTTTTATGCCAGAATTATACTGTTTTGATTGCTATAGTTTTGTAGTATGATTTGAACTCAGGTACTGTGATGCTTCCAGACTTGGTTTATTTTTCTCAGGATTGCTTTGGCTATTCTGGCTCTTTCATGGTCCCATATAAATTTTAAAATTGCTTTTTTTCTCTTTCTATGAATAAAGTACTTGGTATTTTGATAGGTATCAAATTGAATCTATTGAATCAATCACTTAGAATGGTATGATAGTTTTAACAATATCAGTTCTTCTGATCCATAAACATGGAATATTTTTCATTGTTTTGTGTCTTTTCTAGTTCCTTATCTATGCTTTATGATTTTCATTTTAGAGATCTTTCACTCTTTTGGTTAAAGGAATTCCTACTTTTTTGTAGTTATTGTGTGGATTGCTTTCTTTCAACAAGTTCATTAGGAAAATGCCCTCTGTTGGGTGTTGATTTTGTATCCTGATGTTTTACTGATGCATTCATCAATTCTAGTAGATTTTTCTCTATAGAATGATGTCACCCATTGGATTTTCCATCATGGAGGACTAAGGGCAGCACTGCCAGAGGAAAGCTGTGAGAGCTGCACTCTAGAAAGCACGGGTACACAGAAACAGGGGCAGCAAAGAAAGCCAAATATGGTAAGGCAAACTGGAGGAGGAACCCACCAGATCGACTCCAGGAATGGGGGAGCCAGGCTGCTTTGAGGCCCCCAGGCCCTTACACCACAGGTTTGGCACGCAGGGCATCTTGGGAGAGGATCGATTTCCCTGAGGGAGGGAGCCTGACTCTCAAAGAGGACAGGTCACTGAAATGGGTTCCTAACCACCCTGTCCTCCCCATTGGGAAAAGGAACACAGTGAACAAAGTATCTGTTGACCAGGGCACCAGAGAAAGTCAAAACCAGAAGACAGAGTCTGAGAAGGCACCAGCTGATCCTTGGGAAAGTTGAAAATAAGGACCCAATCCTGATTAGGGACCCGGATTACAGCACTGAGGAAAGCCAAGGCACTGGGGGCTGCACAGGCAGTGAAGTGAACAGCAAGACCCTGGAGGAGAAAGTTCAACACACTGGCCTAAGAATAGGTGCTCACTCATTCCTCTCCCAAACACCCGGAGGGTTGTGACTGGAGATATCTTGCTCACAGTACTGATCACCCATGACCAGCACCTGCACAGGGGCCCCCATCACCCCCAGATGAATGTTGCTGAACACAGCGTCCCCTGAAGCACCACCATGGGTAAGAGTGCTGGAGACTGGCACCTTAGCCAGAGGGTGAACTGTGAAAAGCTTTTGAAGCTTGTGAAGGTTACTGGGTGAGGTGATGCACACCTGTAATCCCAGGACTTGGGAGGCTGAGACAGGAGGGTCGCCTCAAGTTGAAGGGCAACCAGAGCTTCATAGTGAGTTTAAGCCCAGCCTGAACTGCAATAGCAAGACCGTTGTCTCAAAAGAAAGAAAGAAAGAAAGAAAGAAAGAAAGAAAGAAAGAAAGAAAGAAAGAA
>NW_004955452.1:650394-673174 GCF_000276665.1 Chinchilla lanigera | reverse complement strand
AGGGAGGGCTTGTGAAGGAGAAACACAGAAGCAGCCACAGAGTTTGGTGTGCAGGGTATAGAGCATAGATCAACAGTGCAAATATAAGCACAGCTAAGCCTGCCACACTGCACCCTCTTCTCTGCAACTTAGAGAGGGTCTGATCTTAAGGCATAGGAGAAGACATCTGGTTAGTCATGTCCAAAGCACATTTGCAGTGGGGAAGTGGGCTTAGCGGTCCATCTGGATTGCCAAGCCTCCATACTCACACGCAGGCAACTGAATAGACCATGGAGGACCAGCCTAGAGACCATCCGGAGCTGGTTGTAGACTGGGGCGGATGATAAGAAGAAACATCTTGCAGACACAGTAACATTCTGAGGAGCAGATGAATCAGGTCCAGAAGTCTCTTCAAACCTCCCTTATAGGTTAAAGCTTCCCCGCTTGTGAATACAGGATGACGAGATCACTGGTTGGATGAAGGCTGCAATATAAATAGGCCTGTGAGGATCCTTTAGTTTTGTGTTTTGTAATTGCATGAGTTTGCTTTTTCTTTCTCTTATTTCTTCTCTTTCTTTCTTATTCATTTATCTATTCATTTATCTTTCTTCTTTTCCTTTTTCAAACCCTTTCATCTATCATATATTTAGGAGAATTATAAGGAACTACTTCAAAAACCTGTGCTCTGATAAATTGGATAATCTAGAAGATAGGGACAGATTCTAGACACATATAAATTACCAAAACTGAACAAATAAATATGAAAATACTGAACTGTCCATTGACAGACAATAAAATTGAGGCAGTAATAAAAAAAAAATCTACCAACTAAGAAAAGACCAGGACCCAAGGGACTCATCACTGAATTCTACAAGAACTTCAGGCAAGATCTAAGCCATTACTCAAACTCTTCAGCGAACTTTAAAGAGAAGACACACTTCCAAACTCGTACCTGGAAGTTAGCATTATCTTGATACCAAAATCAGAGTAGACATGAATAAAAAATGAGAACAGCAAGCCACTCTCTTTCATGAACATAGCTGCAAATTCTTCAACATTCTTGCAAACAGAATACAACAAGTCATTGAAAAGAGCATACTTCTTGACCAAGTTGGCTTCATGCCAGAAATGCAAGGATGGTTCACAAACATGAATCAATAATTGTAATACATCTCATAAACAGAATCAAGGACAAAATCACATGATCATCTCAATAGATGCAGGAAAAGCCTTTGACAAAATCCAGCATCCATTCATGATAAAAGGAAAGCTCTGAGGAAACTATGTATAGAAAGACCTTATCTCCAGCTGATAAAAAACTGTTTATGACAAACCCACTGCCAATATCATATTACATGGGGAAAAAAGTTTTTCCTCTAAAATCAGGGTATCCATTCTCATCACTTCTTCTCAATATAGTATTCAAAACTTTAGACAGAGCAATCAGGCATGAGAACAAAAGAAAAGGAAAGGAAGAAGTTAAACTATCCCTATTTGCCAATGACATGATACTTTATACAGGAGACCTCCCAAAATTCCAAAAGACCCATAGAACCAATGAATAAATTTAGCTAAATAACAGTATATAAAATTACAAATAGAAATTATAGCATTCCTATACACCAACAATGAACCAGGAGAGAGAAATAGAGAAAGCAATAGCATTAACAATAGTTTCAAAAAACCCCAGATACTTAGGAATAAACCTGAGCAAGGAAGTGAAAGACCTCTACAATGAAAAATATAGTACACAGATAAAGAAGATTGAACAGGACATCAGAAAATGGAAAGACATTCCTTGTTCCTGGATAGGCAGAACCAATATTGTCAGAATAGGCAGACTACCAAAACTGATATGTAGATTTCATGCACTCCCAATCAAAATGCTAACCACATTCTTTACAGAACTAGAAAAACAGTACTCAAATTTATATGAAACCAAAAGAGACACAGAATACTAAAAGCAATCCTGGGCAACAAGAGGAAAGCAGGAGACATCACAATCCCTGACTTCAACTTATATTATAAAGCTATGATGATAAAAACGGCATGGTACTGGTACAAAAACATATACATGGATAAGTGGAACATAAAGGAGGATACAGAAAGAACCTTGAGCACATTCAGCCATCTGATCTTTAACAAAATCAAAAGTGTGTGCTGGAGAAAAGTTGACCTCTTTAATAATGGTGTTGGGAAAACTAGTTTTCCACATACAGAAGATTGAATCTAGACCCTAACTCTCCCCATGTACTAAAATAAAATAAAAATGGATCAAAGACCTAGAGATCAAAAGAGAAACACTTAATCTGCTGAAAGATAAAATAGCTAAAGCTTTTAAAGTCATAGACACAGGCAAGGACTTTCTGAACAGAACCCCAATTGTACAAGAAATCACAAAGAATCAACAAATGGGATCATATCAAATTAAAAAGGTTCTGTACAGCAAAGGAAACAACCAACAAAGTGAAGATATAACCTACAGAGTGGGAAATAATTTCTAGCTATTCCACAGAGGACTAATATCCAGAATATATAAAGAACTCAAAATATTAGACTTTTCAAAATAAAAGACTCAATCAAATGAAGGGCAATTGAAATGAAGACTATTTTTTTAAAAATAAGTACAAATGCCCAGTAAATACATGAAAAAAATGCTCAGTATCTTTGCCTATTAAGGAAATTCAATTCAAAACAACACTGAAATTCTATCTTAATCCAGAAAGAATGGCTATCATCAAGAAGTCAACAAAACTACCAACTCTGGCAAGGCTGCAGAGGAAAAGAACACTTCTACATTGTTGTTGAGATTATAAATTAGTACAACCACTATGGAAATCAGTATGGAGAGTCCCCAAAACACTAAAAATAGAAATTCCATTTCACTCAACTATTTCCCTCCTGAGTATCTTCCTGAAAAGGTTAAAGATGCCATATTACTGTAAATATGCATACTCCACACAATTAACAATAGAATCTTGGAAATGGTCTTTTTGCCCATCAACAGATGAATGAATAAAGAAAATATGGTAAATATACACACAATGGGGTATATATACCATATGCCATTGTGTCATACCATCGTGTCAATAAAGAAAGATAATATGGGGTCATTTGTAGGAAAATGAATGCATCTTGAGACTATAATGCTATGTGAAATATAGTAGTCACAAAAGGTTAAATATTGCATGGTTTCCCTTATATGAGAAACACAAAAATATAAATAATTTAAAGAGCAAAATAAAAAGATAGATACTAGAACAGAGATGTGCATGGGATCCAGAGATGGTGGGAGAGGGAAAAGCGGAGAAGGGATGGAGAAGAATAGAGGATTAAGGTGCTATATGTACATGCACCAACTACCTGTGATAAATGTATCATTATGTAGTGCAAACATGTACAAATAAAAAAATACACTAGTAAAAATGATGTCACCTGCAGACACGAATAGTTTGACCTCTTCCTTTCCATGTTGGATGCCTTTATTTATACATACGTGCAAAGGGGAGGCAGTTCTGCGTATTGTAGTAACAAGTGCTCCAAAAGCTGAGGTGTTGAACAAAAAAGGTAATGATCCCCCCGGGGATGAGACCTCTGAACTGTCTTTTAAAATTAAAATCAGCTGCTGCAGGATTGGAATCCGGACTGAAGAGAATAGGGGTCCACAGAGATCTTTGGAGACTGTGTTAGTTTGCTGTGACTTTGTACTGGGGACGCAGACAGAGATCTCTATAGGGACAGAGGACAAACTCCTAGGGCCTTAACCTGCTATTCATGAAAAAGCATGGTTCTTGTTTTCTTTTGATGCAGTCAAGGATTTATTTATTTGTTTGTTTGTTTGTTTGGTTGGTTTTTGGTTTTTCTCCGGTACCGGGAACCGAACTCACGACCTTGCACTTGCCAGGCAGGCGCTTTTGCCGCTGCACTAAATCCCCAGCCCCCACAGTCAAGGATTTAAAAGCTGTTTTTGGTAAAACGAAACTCTGGCTTCTCACTTGGACCCACAGACACCCCATAAGTAATTAAAAGTGGAAAAAGACTTGACTTTCATTTTGCATTTGTTTCCTCTATTTTTGTAAAACTTTGGATCAGATTTTTGGTCAGCTTTTCATATAATCATATTCAGCATTTAGGGAATGCCTAAGAGGTGGCAACTCAGGGTGGATTACCTCTAAATTCATGTAACCTACCTCATCCCCTTTCAAGGCTCAGGACACCAAGATAAGAGATTTATTGGGACATTCAACTATCAACAAGCCCACAAATCTCTAGTCATTGCCCAAAACTTCCAATCACCTTGAATTTCAACAAAGCCTCCACAAAACTGAGACCACCCTAAGCAGAAACAGGGACCAGATAAAGCACTAAGAACTTCACTAGAGCCATCTTCCAAATCCAGAACAGAAATAATGATCAATCATACCCTGTCCCACCCAGTTCCCTATAAGCTGGTCCTACTCATTCTTTTTATCAGTGTTATGCTCTTTAAGCTGAAGTCCTTTCCCTATTTTCTCTTATTTTCTATCTCTGCCTAATAAATCAGCCTATGCCTCTCACAGATGCATCCTGAAATGCTTTTCTGTATTCAAAGCCTATCCAAAGTGAGTTGAGGTCACCATCTCCTCTTCAAGGGAGCTACTCAGATACTGTCCAGTGACAGTGAGAATAAGGTCCATCAACTGAGTAACTTAAGGAATAGAAGTTCATTGTCTCAAGGTCTGGACTCAGATCAAAGGTGCTTGCATGCTTAGTGCTTTCTGAGAGCTGAGATGGAGACCTTGGTCCATGCCTTTCTCCTACTTTCTAGTGATTTCTGCCACTATTGGTCACCTTGTCTTGTGGAAGCCTTACCCTGATTGCTGCCTTCACCTTTACATGGTATGTTCTCCCTCTGTGTCTCTGAATCTACATTTCCCCTTTTTGTTTATTTTTTGAGAAAGGATCTCACTGTGTAGTCCAAACTGAACTGGAACTCCCTGTCCATCCCAGGCTGATCTCAAAATTGTGATCCTCTTGCCTCAGTCTCCAATGTACTGGAATTATAGGCATGTACCACCATGTCTGGCTAAATTTTCCCTTTTTTAAAAAGACACTGGTCATTCAGGGTTAGGACCATCCTAACGATCTCCTCTGAACTCAATTACACCTGCAATTGTCCTATTTCCAAGTAAAGCCATGTGACAAGTTACCAGGGCTAAAACACAGTTCAGCCACTAACATAGGCCTGTCATGTCAATAATTCCTATTCCTAAAAGGTGTGAGACATGAACCCACTTGTCCAGACCCCTCAAAAAATTGGGCTCCAGAGGCAGGAAGAACAGCAAAAGTGAGGTTTTAACTCAGTCAGTCTCTCAAGCCCGGGTGTCTGATTTGACAGGCACGCACAACTTGAGAAGCTGTGTGCTTTTTTTGCTATCAACTCACAAGAATCCTTCTTCTCATCAGCCATGGCCTGGGATCTGGGGTTCACAGTCTTTCCTGGCTGACGCTTGTTACTTCCTTCTCCCTGCTCCCTGTGTGCCCCTTCCTCCCTCTGTGCATTTCTTTGAGGTTATTCATGACTTTTTGGCTTCTCGGGATCTTCATTCATGAAAACTTATTTGTCTAGTAATTATGTTTTAGCTCAGTACTTTATTGCTGGTCTGAGCCATTTTATAGCTTGCCTGTCTATGTTTGTTTTTTGACCCAGTTAATTCTGTGAAGAAGGGCTTGTTAGAGTGCTTAATGAAATATGGACACATGAAAATATTTTTGTTTCTTACAAAAGAAAAATTGCTTGAATAGCTCTTAGGATAGACTGGGTGATGTTGAAATAATGACCAATCTGAACCGGTAGTCACTGAATACAACAAACATTCATTTCTCACTCGTGCTAGGTCCAGTGAGGGTAGGACTTTCCAAGACAGCTCTGATCCATGCCACAACTCAGCACACAGACTGCTTCCAAATCTACCACGAGGGGGCTGGGGATTTAGCTCAGCAGCAAAGCGCTTGCCTGGCAAGCGCAAGGTCATCAGTTCGATTCCTGGTACCGGAAGAAAAACAGACAAACAAACAAATCTACCACGAGGGCTGAGAAAGGCTGAGAGCTGCCCATGGCTCGCATTGGAAGCAGGCTCAGGACTGTACACCTGCGAGGGGCTAGAGAGTGCTGCAAAGATGAAAAGTTCACAAGCACCAACGCCTCAGCTGCAGGAATGCTTTAGGACTGGTGTTGAGGTGTTTCTGTCATCCCAGGGAAGCTAAATTCTTACCACAGTTTGGAGGGCAAGAAAGAAAGGGCAAGAAAGGTGTTCACTTTAGGAATTAAAGCTGGGGTCACTGTAAAGTCTGCAGCATAAAGAAGCAAGAGCTTAGGGGAGCGTTACCTGGCCAGTCTGCAAACACAGATGAACTAGTGCAGAAGTGAAAGCAGCAGTTTGGTGGGAAAGTCAGTGACAACCCCTGAATTTCCCACAATTGAAAACTCACTAGGGATGACAGAGAAAGAGAATGAAGGGGAAGAAATGATTGATTCACTGGCTCTAGGTAGAGAAAAAAGGAATCTGTCCATTCAACACTTCCTGCTGGACCGCAGGGACCCCCAGGGCAAGGGTAGGTAAGTCTGTGTCACCTCCCAATGGATGGATTGCATGCATATCACTAAATGCTTTTTTTGATTCTCAAATGCCATATCTAACAGAAGAAAGGAGCGATCCTTGCCCAGTAACCGTCCCATTTACTGTGCAGACGAGCCCACAGCCTGTCAGAACACATGGTCCTTCTCTGCCACGGAACTGGCTGCAGCGAAGTGACTGACTCGTGGTCACACCCAGAGCTGGCTATGGAAATTTACCCTGTCAGGATCTAAGCCATGGGAAAGGCTTCAAAATGTCCTGAAATTTATTTTGGCACAGCTCATAGAATGAAAGAATTTCCAATACTCATCTCTGTCCTGCCAGCTGATGAGGGGGAAAAGAAAGGGATTTCTCAGAGACATGGGTGTGCTAATCTTTGAGTTCACAAACTGGCCACAGCCCAGTTGGCTACCCCTCAGCCATATACTTCACCAACCCCCCAACCTCCCAGATAGGGTAACTATTTAAAGGCAGTTGGAATTCAGGAAAATAAGACAGTCACTTGGCAGGATCAACTACAGCGTCCTCTGAGAGGTAAATACCCAGACATTAATGCCCAGTCAAGTATTAGAATTTCTGCTATGTGCTGGCTTTCAGACTTACTCTGTTATGCATTTCTGTGGATGCATGTGTATGTGACCTACATGTGCACTGTATGACTGCACCATTTGGTATGTACAAGAAAGTGTGAGCATGCAAATATGCTAGTGGGTTTGTGAGGGCAGTGCTTGTGAGCTTTATGAATACAGGGATGTGTGAGGCAGTGGGGAGCTAAAGAGCATATGCCCAGAGGCATCCATGTGAGAGAATGGGGGGTCTATATCTATGTGTGTGCGTGTGTGTGTGTGCACTTGCATATGGCATAGGGTCAGAAAAGCTTGCAAAGAGAGGGTGCTGCCTTATTTCAGGAGCAAAATATTAGGGATAAGACTCCATTGATGAAATTCCCAGGACTTCTATGCTGTGTAGTGACACGCAAAAAATGTCTAAAGGGGGAGAGGGGGACATGTCCTCTGATCTCAGTTTTGTGGGATAAACTTACTTCCACCCTCCTAGGAATTCTTGGGCTGATGAACGGCAAGGGAAGCTATATCAGGTGACATCTCCAGGGATCTGAGGCCTCCATATGTGTGATACCATTCCACAGAACTGGGAAGGGTCAGGAGGAGGCGTGCTTGTGTGTGTGGTTTGTGGCCAGTCAATCTATATGTCCTAATGTGTGACAGAGGTGCTCTGGCTAGATATGGGCTGGATGAAAGGCATAGTTATGTGTTCCAGGGTGCAGTGGGGCAGCAGGATAGGCTCCAGAGCCGAAGCTGGGAATAACTGGGAGAGGATCCAGGCCAGCGAGTGTGCACCTGTGCTTCGCAGAGCTCTCAGTATGAAGCCCCTCCTCCTGCTGCTGGTGGTGGTCATGGCCTCAGGTAAGAACAGACCCTGATCTCTGAGCACAAGGGGAGCCTCCCAGTGGGGTAAGCACCTGACCTCAGTTTTCCTTCCCACTGGAGCAGTCTTCTCTCAGTGGGCAGAGCAGAGAAGACATTTGTGGGGAAGGAGAAAGGCAAAGAAGAGGGCCCCACATTCATCTACAGATTATTTTCTTCTAGATTTGCTTCAGGTCGAAGGACATTTGACACAATTCACAGCAATGATCATGCTCAAGACAGGAAAGAACGCACTTACAAGTTATGGTGCCTACGGTTGTCACTGTGGCATTGGTGGCAGAGGAACCCCCAAGGATGCAACAGATCGGTGAGGCCAGCTTTTTTGCCCTCTGCTCATTTCTGGCCCTGGCAGGGTTGGAAGTGGTAGAGCTAATGCCCAGTGGCTCAAAGGTCCCAGGCGGTCCCTGCTGGAAAAGCAACCAGCATGTTGAGAACTCTGCTCTAGACTATTCCGAGTCATTGAGTCTCTCTCTGTCCGGAGTCGCGGGAGAGGGGAGGATGGGGCATCAGGACCCTTAAAGCTGTGAGAAGGCAGCTCCAACAGGATGGCCTTCTACCAGGTGCTGTGTCAAGCATGACTGTTGCTACGACCGTCTGATGAAACGTGGATGTGGCACAAAATTTCTGAACTACAAGTTTACCAGAAGGGGGAGCTCAATCACCTGCAACGGTAAGAAGGAGACTTGTGACACCATCCTGTTTCCTTCCTGCACATACTGAGTGTCCCCCCCTGCCAGACCCTGTGCCGGGCACCAGCGATAGAGCCACAAAGGAACACCGTCCCTGTCTCAAGAAGCTCGGGGCTGAGTGGGAGGCAAAGAAATTGAGAGCACCGGGTGGGCAAGGCTGCAGTAGGAAGCAAAAGACAGAACCTTAATACATCTTAATATACCTTAGGCTCAAGGAAGCTCCTCAAAGTGGTGACATCTGTGCTGAGTCCCAGAGGCTGCGCAGAGAGGCAGGGAACAGAAGCTTGGCGCGTTCCCAGAGGAAGACATGAGGGGATGGCAGACTGTACTGTGCTGCTAGGGGAAGTGTGAGGACCCGGGGGACGGTGAGACAAGGAGCAAGCCTGACCTTCCAAGCCGGGCATCTGTAGGTTTTGTCCAACAGCAGCAGGAGCTATTTAGCAAAGGAGTGACAGGAGTAGACGTGCAGCTCAGAGGACTCCTTCTGTCTCAGGGAGGTGGGGACATGCTGGAAGAGAGATGGGTCAGCAAGCTGTCACCAACACGCAGACAAGGGAGAGCGACCATGTGGAATAGAGCACCGGGGTCAGGAGGGAGCGGGTGTGCTGCAAGCCAGATGCACTGGAGGACGATCCATCGAGCTTGGTGAGGGCTCGGGAGGGGTGATGAGGAGCTCCTGGGGGGATACGTGACTGGGCGGATGGGACAACTGAGGTGGAGATCACAGGAGGAGGTGGGGGTGTGTGGGGGAAGGAGCGGCTCTGACTGGACCACAGGGGGATTCATGGGGCCCCAGATGCCCCGGGAGCTACACAGCAGGCGGCTGGATGTGGGACCTTGCAGTTCAGGGAGGATCTGGCCTGAGCCACACTCAGAAGCCACACTCAGCAACAGGGAGCTCGAGTGAGGCGCTCACCCAGGTTTGATTCAAGGCCGGGGAGAGAGAGCAGAAGGTTGGACAGAGCACAGGGAAGAGGACCAAGTGAGACGTCAAGGGGCCACTGAGGATGAGCAATGGCCATTAACCAGAGGCCACTGAGGATGAGCAATGGCCAGTTAACCAGTCCCCATAAGGGCTCCTTTGCTTGAGGGACAGGAAGGCCCCTGAGGACTTCAGAGACAGGTGTTCCCATGCAGGGTGAGGCATAGCCAGATTAGGGCGGGTCAGGCAGTCAGTAGGAAGTAGAGGTCATGAGCGCAGACAACTGTATGGGGAAAGTCTGACTGCAGAGGAGGAGGGAGACTGGTGGTCATTGAAATGAAGTGAAGTCTCACCGTCCCCAGACAGCGGATCCATGGGTGGGACTCAGAGAGGGCTCGAACACCGGCCACAGCCTGAGTTGCTGAAGATCACAAATTACTTTTACCTCGTGTCCTCTCCTTGGGGGCCTGTGTCTGTACAGGTTTTAGGTCCCAGGCCACCTGATGCCCAGCTGGCAGTGGTTTGGCTAGTGGGGATATCCGATTCTCACATAATGAAAATTCTAAAAGAGGGCCATACCATGCCTGAGTAGCTTCTCTGCCATGTCTCAGCGCTATACTTCGGCTAGACCAAGGTGGCTGAATCTGCCCTTGTGTTGTCAAGACATACCTGTAGCTCCACACACATAGCAGGCTTTCTTACTATGCCACTGCCTTCTTGAAGGGAGGAAATCTATGCTTCTCAGAGCAGACTTCCCCCCATGGCTCATCCGCCAGCCTGGCTTTCACCAATCACCATCCACCGCTGGGCTCATGAAGCCGGTTTGGCCACCTTGACAGGTCTGTTAACAGAAGACGAGAGACAACTGCTGGGTATTTTTTTTGGTACGGGAATCGAACTCATGACCTTGTGCTTGCCAGGCAGGCACTATGCCACTGAGCTAAATCCCCAGCCCCTAGAGACAGCTGCTGGAAGATCTATAGCAGTGCTGGTGCTCGGTGCTCTGTGACCCGGTTGGCCAGGGGGCCAGTCCTGAGAGGGCAGAATCCTGCTCATCGGTTAGGATGATCTGGGGCAGGCAATTGTGTCAGAGCAGGAACATTCGGGCTATGGTTTCCACCCCCACCCCCAAGCCATAGAATAATAAAACACCCACCATTGATTATTCTTCTAATTTCAGCAAAGCAGAGCTTCTGTCAGAAACAGGTGTGTGAATGTGATAAAGCTGCTGCCTATTGTTTTGCTGCAAACCTGAAAAGCTATAAGAGAAGGTACCAGCTTTATAACAACGCATTCTGCCGTGGGAAGACTCCGAGTTGCTGAGAGGCCACCCGGTGCCGAATCTTCCGCTCTAACTCCTCGCCTTCCTCCGAGCAAATTCCCTGGCAATAAACCAAACAATTCTCTCCCCTCTGGGGACTAGGCGGGAGCCCTCTGTTCCCTCCCAGAAGGTGAGATCCGATTCCTTAGGCAGCTCTGATTGGCCTCTTCCCCTGCTGCCTGGGAACAGGACATTTTCCCACTCCCATCCACGGATTCCTTCCAAGCTCAACTTCCGATTTAGCATTAGTAGCTACACAGCTACTCCGGGGGGTGGAGGGGGTGGGGAAGGGCTCTTTTCTGAATAAAGCAGTTCATCCACAGATATCATATATGTGTCTATTTGTGTGTGTGTGTATGTGTGTGCAAGCCCACAAGCTCACACACAATCATGCTTTGTGTACACAGTGAACTAGTTCAAACTCCAGGCTCTGAATGCAGGCTCTCTGGAACTGGAAGGGGTGGGTGGGGGACTGGAGGATCTATAGCAATCCTGGTGCTGGGCGCTCTGTGACCTAGTTGGCCAAGGGGTCAGCCCTGAGAGGGCAGAATCCTGTTCATTGGCTAGGGCAACCTGAAAGCTTCCAGTTTCCCCCTCCACCTCACAGCCCTAAGCCTTGGTTTTCTCACCCAAATAGAAATAACACTCATGGCTCCTTTTTAAGAATTAAAAGGGACGCAAGGGTAAAGCACTGGGTCTGACCTGTCTTCAGCTGCCTGTCCTATTATGGGTGAGACTCAGGCATCCCTCTCCCTTTCCTGGGCTTATTGGGGAATGAAAGAGTTGCTTAAATCAGAGTGGAATCACATTTACCAGGCCCTTGCCGAATTAACTAAAGGAAGCAGAGAGGTGTGAAGAAGGGGCTCTGGTGATTGTGTCCCTGATACAAGGGTCACTTATAGAGGACCCCAGCAGAACCACGACCCTGCACAAAGGACCGCACACACATAGCAGGCTTTCTTAAGATAAACTAAAATCCTGGGTATCTTTGCCAAGGCAACACACTGTGCCCAAACTCTTAAAAGTTCTTGATGGAGATTAGAGGATTTTCTTTTGTCCTTGAGAGACTGATAAAACCAAATGGGATTCCAAAATTGTAAAGCATGCAAAGAAGGTTCTGCTCCAAGAACTACACACAGTGACACTGTGGTCTATTTTCATGCATTTTCTTTCTTCTTTTTTTTAACATCAAGAAAGAAATACTCTTAACATGCAATTATAAAGTTAACATGTAAAGTCCTTTTAACTCTGTGTATTGTTTCTCTCTGCCTATCTTGAATCTAATTTTTTCACTTACATTAAGATAAAAACAAACAAAACAAGAAAAAAACTCACTTAAAAGTTTTTCTCATGGCATTTCAGCCTCTAGAGGAAAAGATAAATATTTTCCAAATAGTGGCTTTGCAATTTACAACTCCATGGCAACCTAGACACCTAACAGCTATCCTTCTTGGAGAAGAAAATTTGGTTTAAGTGGCTTTAATTGCTTAAAGTGTTGAAATCATTCTGCCTTTGTAAAACCACATTTATGTCTTATTCAAAGCCTTGAGCAATGAAAAGAGATTTCCACCTGGCATAAATATTATTTCATTTGCTACATAGACCAGGGAAAAAAACAAGGAAAAACTACAAACAACCTTTTACAAATGATTTCTAAAAATGTGCCCAACCCAAGTTGATTAGTCAACCAAACCAGCCAGTAAAAGAAAGATAACTTCATTATTAAAATCAAGCTTGTTCATAGATTTTTCAAAAAATTCTAGCCAGTCCTACCTAAAATGTCAATATCTAAGAGTTAACTCCTATACTCATCCAAGACTGAGGAAAAGGAGGAAACAGCGAGGGAAATATCCCCAATGCATCATTCTGTTAAAAAAAAAAAAATTGGTTAGCTCTTTTTATTATATGTAGTCTTTTGCTTTAACCCAACCACAGGATATTAAAAGATACAATTACTGTAGATCATTGCCTCTGTATGAAAATGTGTCATTGCTAATAGCAAATGCTTCACCTGGATAAATCCCGATTCTGACATCAGATATATCAACCAAACTAAAAGTAAGAGATTCTAAACAGAATAGTAATGAGGGGGGTGGGTGGCTGAACTTTACAAGGTCCGATTACTATTTAGGTTGACAAGGGAAACGGAAATGTTAGTCTTGTAGATTAAAACAGTTATAATTGCCATCATCTGCATGGGATTTGTTGCCAGTCTGGTGGAGGGGAAAGGTATGCCAATGTAATGTGGGCCAGCAGTTGGACATTATCTCCTGACCGGGGCCACTTCCCAGGGATGGGGTGCATGCAGTTCTGCAGGCCCCTGTGGCACCATGTCTATGCTCTGCTGCAGCCACTGAAATTCTTGCTAATCTTTACACAAAGGATCTGTTGCATTCATTTTTCACTTTCGTGCTACCTAAGTGGTATAGCTGGAGTGAGGCTAGGATCACATTACTGCTCCATGATGATTCTTAACTTTAGAGAGAGGTACTGAAATGCCTCTTCATTTGAAATGAAGCCTTAGTTGAATGCTTACCAGACACTTCTTTTTTTGTGTGCCTTGATCTATCAGAAGGAAAAGGCAGAGAGTAACTTATTTTCCCCTGCCCCATCTTTCTCCAGGAAAGACTTTGTACCTTTGAACTAAAGTTCTTCCAAGAACATTTCAGCCTAATTCTTTGTGTGCAAAATTCCTGAGAGCATCTCATTTACAACTTCACATTGAATGACAAGTCAGAAGGATATAACGTTCTAGTTTGTTTCATTTTGTACTGAGAATCATCTGTTTATTTCTTCTTACATCCAGTATTGCTAACAAAAGTTCTGCTATTAATCTGACACTTAAATATGAATGATTGCCAGCATTTTCTCTGTGTTCATTTCCATCCAGGAGCACAGAATGCCCCCCTTTGTTTTAAATCTCCTTTTCTACTTTCACTACAATGTGCCTAATTGGTTATTTTTTCTTTTTAAATAAAAAAATCTGTCTCGTTTGTAGAGGTCCTTTCAACTTGGCTTAATTGTAGGAATTTTAAAATCTTATTTCTTTTACTACTTTGTCTCCTTCATTTTCCCTCTCTTTCTTAAGAGCTCTACCTGAGGGTGTTGGAGCATCTATTTGCCATATCTCTGGAAATTTCTCTTCTTTTTTCTTTATTTTCTATTTCTCTTTTGCCTGGATGATTTCATAATCTAAGCTTCTAACTCTGTGTCACACATTCTTCAGCTGGCTATCTCATTTCAGTGACTGCATTTTTCATCACTAACAACTACATTCAGGCTTTTTAAAAGAATTATTTCTTGTTCTTGCCTGGTATTAGCAACATCTCTTATGTGGAAATTCTATGTCAGATGTTCTGTATTGTCAATTTCCTGTTTCCTAATAGGTGTGATCCATGTGCCTCAAAGTGAATTTAGGATTGTCTTGGTTACTTTTCTCTCATTGCTGAGACAAAATACCTGATGCATAGAATTAAGGAAGGAAAGGTTTATTTAGCTTACAGTTTGTGGAAGTTTCAGTCCACACTTGGCTGGCTCCAAGGCAGAGTGACACATGGCAGAGGGCAACAGTTCATGACAGTGGAAAAACAGCCAAGTCAACAAGAGCAAAAGGAAACAGTGGCAAGCAGCCTCTTTCCCTTCCTTACATTGTATGCAAACTATCTGCCCCAAGGTGGGTGTAGCACTCACATCCATAATTCCAACATTGGACCATGAATCAATCATAAACTCTAGAAACCCGCCACATGACTGCATGAGGCTTTGGGGGTCACCCAGACGCAAACCATAACAAAGAGATGATGAGCCCTAGGGTTGACCCGTAGGTGCTCTGACCAGGGCTTCCTCATTAGACCCACGCAGAGAGTAGCACCAGCAGGAAGTCGCTCCTAAGTGATAACCAGCCACCCCTGGGATGTGGAGAAGAGGCTGCGAAGGATGAGAGAAGGAATGAAGACTTGAGGGTAACCGAGTAACTTGCATCTGTTCTCAACAATTTCTTGTTTAAGGAATGCTCTTGGGCAACCTCATAGCATTTCTATTTGTTTTTATTGTTGTTTTGCTGTTGTTTTTTTTCCAGTACCAGGAATCGAACCTGCAACCTTGCACTTGCCAGACAGGCACTGTGCTGCTTCACAGCATTTCTAGAACTTGAACAACTCAGCTGCTTCTGGGATGAAGGAGTAAAGTGACAGGAAGAGCTCTACTTAAAATACTATCTCAGTAGGTAAAATAAGCCAGACAGAGAAAGTTACATATTGCTTGATTTCTCTTATATGAGAAATCTTTTTAAAAAATAAGGAAAGATGGCAGAAAAGTAAAAAAAAAGTAGATGAGAAAGGGGGTTGGGGACACTGAGTAAGGGAGAAGAGACCAACTGGTCCCCTCTCTTTTGATAATTTTGATAACCATAAAAATACATGGGCCAGGGATATAGCTCAGCGGCACAAGTGCCTGCCTGGCAAGCACAAGGTCCTGAGTTTGATTCCTGGTACCAAAAAAAAAAAAACCAAAAAAAATTACATGTATGTACCAATATACCAAAATGAATATCATTATTCTGTATTGCTAATGAGCACTAATAATATAAAAATAAAAAAAGCTTTCTCCTAACCTACGCATAGTTTGTCTAAACTGCCTGTCCTGTGCTCAGGAGCAAAGTCAACTCCTCTCGCCCACAAATATAGCCCGCAGCCAGCATTGCTTCCTACTTCCTACAAGGCTCTGCATAAGTTCTTTTGTTATTTCTTCACATCTGAGCTGCTCTCTCAGCTCCATCATTCTGTCAGATTGGTTTTGGCAAAGGAAGCCAGCAAGCTATGTTCATTTGCAATCTTGGCAGAAACACAGTGAAATGTACAGTGCAATATCTTGTGCATAATTTGAAAGCACACAGAGTTCTGAAAACAGTGTTTTTCAAAGAACCATAAATCTAAATAAACACATCAAAGATGAATTGATAATGGAGAGGAAGAATAAAGAGGGGAATGAATAAATAAAATAAAGCCTTTGTCTTCTGCAATCCAATGAAAATAATGTGCTATCAAGGGAAACCATGCCCCATATAGATTAAGAATTGGTCAATCATAAATGCATGATTGCATGACAATTTGACCTGGCAATGCCATTTGTGGAAAATTACTTTATCCACACACACAGACACACACACATACACACACAATCATGCATGAGCAGGTGTGTCAGGGAGCCAGTGAGAATTCACACTCAGAGCTGTCTACATCTAAAATCTGGTCTTCGTACTGTTAGTATCGAGGGCATTAGTATTGAGGAAGGATGACTAGTCAAGCACCGAGATTTCCAGGCCCTTGTTAATGAAGGAGCCAGAGGAAGGCTCCCCAGCATTCACAGAGAAAACTCAGGTAGGCACTGCAGTCCAGTGATCGTGGACTTCAAAACACAACCCTGCTTCAAGATAGCAACAATTTCCTCCTGCAAACTCCATAAAAGGCCCTCAGCCGATAAGAGGGGCGCCGCTCTGATCCTCACACCAGCGGTCCCTCTCAGGTTTTATTCCAGTAAAACCTGTCCCCTTCTGCGGAGCTCAGTTTCCTTTTCCTTTGTCCTAATGTTATAGGCAGCTGAGTTAGACAGAAATGTTATAGGCAGTCAGACAGGGCCAGGCAGCCAACATGAAAGGCAAGATAAGATACCTGTGGGCCAGACCTCAAGACAAAAGGACTAAACAAATGCACCCACACACCTCCCTAGGTGTGAACATCAGGGATTGATATTCTAAATAAGTAACAACCACCTTCAAAAAGCCAGAAAGAGTCACTAGCCCAACCCCCTACAGGAAAAGCCCCTGTTCTGTATTCATGCCCGTTTGTTATGTGACTCACTTCCCCATTTGATCCCAGTTTACTCAATTTTACCTGAACTATCATACTTGTAATCTTATTGGTTGACCATAGTTTTGTCCCGCCTCATGCCCACCTTGTAATTTCCCATTTTCCCCCTATCTTGGACCCGTCTCACCTCAGGGTTTTGCTCTATAAAAGTTCCTAGAAAAGACAGAGTCTTGGGTAACCCACTCGGGCCCCCTTCTGTCCCTGTCTTGGACAGAAGCCTTCTTTCCCTCAATAAATATCTTCTGCTCTTAACCTTCATTGTTCCTAAAATTCATTCTTTGATTTTAGAGAACACAAACTCTTCCCAGATATTGTTCAGGTTGGGAGTTTTTATTTTTCTGTATCACTAGCAAGTGTCTCCTAACAAACCAGCCAGCCGAGCCTCAGCCGAGCTGGTTTACACTATTCAACCAGAATGAAATATTCATTTCTCAATTATTGCTATCTCTTGGCTACATGAACAGAGCTCATAGATAATCAAAAAACCATTTCAGTTCACTTCAGTCCATGTTTTAGGATAATGAGATAAATGTTTGTTTGTTTGTTTTGTTTTTCTTCCAGTACCATGAATTGAACTCATGACCTTGCACTTGCCAGGTGCTTTGCCGCAGAGCTAAATCCCCAGCCCCTAGGGTGGAGATAAATGACATATCCTGCCTGGTCACCAGTAGAATTGAGTCAGGTTCCTTCCAGGTGGCAGAAGGGTGACTCTCCAAGACACAGATTTTCTATACAGGTGCTGAGTGTCAAGGAGACAGATGAGGCTGAAAGACTATCTGATAGGCACAATAATTGTGCCCATCAGAGTCTCCACTGGAGCCACCCAAATCCACTCAGCCTTCCATCCATCTGCCTCTATACTACATGTCACCATAGCTGGTGGATATCAGGGTGCTCACACTTCACACTGAGAGGGAGGAGCAAGGCCAGTGGGTCAGAGTGCCCCTCAAGGTCCAGGTCAGATGTCCTAAGAATATGTTAAAATATAAACGTAGGTACATTAAAATTTAGTAGGTTTACTTGCTCAAACACTGATTCATGGATCAGGCAGCTCCAGCCTATTAGAGGTTTAGAACACAAGTATAAGGGGAAAGTGACAAGAGGGAACTTTTTATAAGGTATTTGACAAGATTATACCAAACATATCAGTTGAATTGGAAAGATTCTTTAGTGGGTAAACTTAGGTTTTACTTTTCTGTTTATTTTAGTTTTCTGTTTGTTTGCGTAAGAATCCAAGGTGCTGGGGCCATCTTAGCTTCATGGTTTCCAAATTTAAAAAAAAAAAATTCTTGCCAGGTAGTGGGACAGGACTGTAATCTCATTACTCTGGGAGACCGAGGCAGGAAGGTCACAAGTTTTAGCCCAGCCTGGGCAACTTAGTGACTAAGCAAGACCCTGTCTCAAAATTTAAAATAATAAAACAAGGGCTAAGGATGTAGCTCAGTGGTAGAGCCCCTGGCTTCTAGCTGCTGTACTGTAAAAAAAAAAATTGTTTTGCATTGCCATTGATCCTACCCAAGGCCTCATGCCTGTGTTCTATCACTCAGCTATATCTCCAGACCTAATTAAAAAATTTTAATCAACCTAAACCAAGAAAGTTAGTGAATGTAGTAAATCATTTTGAAATGACAGCAATATAACATGATTATATAGATAAGAAAAGAAACCAAAAAAGCAAGTCATATTATTTCCAATAAAATGGGTACATTTTCTTTTTTGTTTGTTTCTTTTCTTATCTTTACAATCATATTACATGGCTATCATTTCAAAATAGCTTGTTCCAATGAAAGGGTACTTTTGTGAGCTTTATGTTAATCAAAAAGCAAAAATCTATAATAGAGAAAAACAAAAGTAATAAGCAAGTAATGCGAACACACTAGTAGAGTAAATCACTTAACTACTTTGAAAGACAGGGAAAGAAGGAGAGAGCGGGAGAGAGAAACAGAGAAGCAAACAAGTTGCAAAATTGTTGTGGTATGTCTTTGCCTGTTAATAATTACCTTAAATATCAATGGCTTAAACTTTCCATTTAAAAGACAAAGGTAAGGAAAAGGGATGGAGAAGAGGAACTTTCATTAGCATTAAAAAGGGATGGAGAAGAGGAACTCTCATTAGCATTAAAAAGATACTTATTACTTACACCTATCAAAGTCTAACTTAATGCCAGTTAACTGACTTCTTCTCTGACTGCTGATCAACAACTGCGACCCCTTTCAGCCTGAAGAAACCAGAGTGGTCATAGCCCATTATTCCCTCACAGCAGTTCGCGTTATTTCTTCAGCAGGGGGAATGTTGTAGGTAACTGAGTTAGATAGAAATATAGACAGTCAGACAAGGCTGGGCCCTTGAGGGAACCAGTATGGAAGATAACATACCTTGCAACTGTGGGAGGGACAGGCACTTCCACTGTGGGCCAGACCTCAAAACAAAAGCTAAAACAAATACACCCACATACCTCCCCAGGGATGAACATCAGTTATTAATATTCTAAATAGGTATCAATCACCTTGAAGAATCCAGGAAGTCACTAATCTCATCCCCTATGGAAAAAGCCCGTGATCTGTATTCATGTCAGCTTGCTGTGGGACTCACTTCCCCCACTTAGTCCCAATTAATACACTTTACCTCCACAATTATGTTTATAATCTTATTTGTTGACCATAACTTTGTTCCACCTCATGCTCCCCTTGCAATTTCCCATGTTTCCCACCTTGGACCCACCTCATCTCTGAATTTGCTCTATAAAAATCCCTAGAAAAGGCAGGTTCCTTGGCAACACACTCAGGTCCCCTACTGTCCCTCTCTTGGGCAGACTTTTTCTTTCCCTCAATAAATATACTCTGCTTTTTAAAAAATCTATAATTTTTATGCTTTTATGTATTAATTAAAAATAAATTTTAACAAAAAAGGGGGTTAGTGAAATAGCTGCTGTGTCTGCCACTACAATTGCTGCTAAGGTGAAAATCAAAATTGAAAATCTGTTCTCTCTTACTATATTCAGTATTTCACTTCAGACAACAGATGGGTGCATATATTTCTCTGTATACCAAATAATTCTTTAGTGGACACCAGCTGTATGTACAGCATTACCTCAGTTCTATCACCATGTCTGGTATTAGTAAAAGATTCCACAAGTTAAGGGTTCAGCTCCACAAGACTACCCAACTTCAGGTGCCAAACTGAAGCCTGAGGTCAATTTACCTGTGTCTCTGACCTACTGGCTATAAATCAGAGGTTCCCATGGCCTCTTCCTAAGGGTTAAATCTTTTACTAGAACAGCTCACAGAACTCACCAAAAAATTTTACTTACTATTGCCAATTTATTACACATAATATTTTAAAGGACATACATGAAGAGTCTGAAAGAGGAAATACATCAAGCAAGGTGCGTGGGAAACTTCCACAGCTTCACCATCTGCCCTACTCTCGGATACTTCCACATATTCAGTTACCTGGAAGTTCTCTTAACCCTATAAGTTTGTGGTTTTCTAAAGGCTTCATTTGAATCAGTTCAACCTTCAGTTCCTCTCCCATCTCCGTGGTGGTGGTGATGGTGGTGGTAGTGGTACAGGTGAGGAAGTGGAAAAAGTTCTCACTCTAACCACATGGTTGGTTCATTTAGCAGCCAGCCCCCATCCTGGGGGGTCTTAGGGATATAATGAGTCATCAGAGTCATCTCATTAGTATTAAAAAGATACTTATTACTTTAGAGGTTCTAAGGGTTTTAGCACCTGGTACCAGATAACAGGGCAAGATTAAATATACTTTTCATTAATATCACATGGTTATGATTTAGATCTAGAATGTCTCCACAAAGTTTCATGTGTTCAGAGATGGGCTTTCAGAAGGTAATTGGATAATGAGGATGCTATACTCATCAGTAGATTGATCCATCAATTAGTTCATTGCCAAATGTACTATTAGGTGGTGGAGTCCAAATGGAAAAGATGGGTCACTGGCACATGGCTCTGGAGGGTACATCTCTTGCTCTGGCACTTCCTTTCACTCTCTTCTTCTATGAGATGAGCAGCTTTCCTCTGCCATGCCTTTCCATCATGCCATTTCTGCCTTGGAGCTAGATCCGCATGGACTGAACCTCTGAAACCCTGAGTCATAATAAACTTCTATTTGTAGTTGTGGCAGACATTTTGTCCCAACATTTGAAAACTGGCTAATACAGAAATTTTATACCAGAGCAGCAAGGTTGTTACTTTGACTATACCTGGCCATGCAGTTTAGAATCCTTTAGAACTGGCTTGTAGAAGGTATTTGGAAAGGTTTGAAGATATGGGTTAGAGAATCCCTAGAATGTTGTAAGCAGAGGTTGATGAGTGATTCTGGTTAGGGCTCAGAAGACCATAATGGTCTTAGGGATATAATGAGTATAGACCAGGCTCATGAAGTTTCAGATGGGAATGAGGTTAGTACTGGGAATGGTGTTACATTCCAACAAAGAACCTATCTATATTTTGACTATGTCCTAAAACTTCAAAGTTAAATTTAAAGGTGGCAGAGTAATTATTTAATAGAGGAAATTTTAAGACAGCTCAAAGTTCAGGTTGTGGCATGAGTACTTCTGACTACTTTTAGCCAGGTTTACAATGAGAATTAGGAACAACAAGTAGATCTGAAATATTTGTTTTAAGATTTTAGTTTGACTAGAAGAAAAGATAGATGAAGTTGGATTCACAGAAGTGTGATTTCAGAAGAGATTAACTCCATTAAAAAGAAGCAAAGTAATTTGCATGTACACAGTAGGAAAGATGCCATGAGAACATCTCAGGACCTACCCAGCACAGGCTGAAGGTTGTAAGTCTAAAGTTGTTTCAAAGAGTTTTCATTAACAGGAGAACCCCAGGGTGCTCTGCTCATTCAGGGCCACCTAAAAAAATATTTTCCCAATTTCAGCTGTCCAGGCACTCAGAGGTCACTGCAACTGTGATTCAAGGGCCCCTGGCTACTGTTTAAGATGTCAGCAGACCTTGAGATTGACCACATGGTGTTTGTTTCTCAGACATGCAGAGTGCAAAAGTTGAAGTGTCACTTAGGCTTCCATCTAGATTTCAGAGGAAGGTCTAGGAAGCCAAAAAAAAAATGTTGTAACTAAGTCATGGGCCCTGCCTGGAGGCCCTGAGAGGGTGATGTATGTAGCAATGAAACTGAAACTGCATTGGGGATCCAGGGAACTGGAACATGGAACATCTGCCTAGAAAAGGTATAGGTAGTGAGTTGAGCCAGACCAAGACAGAGGGCATATGGGTTGCAACAAGCAAGGCCATATGAGTAGGGCTACCCAAGCCCTTTGGACATATCACCACATGTGTCCTGGATCCTGGATATGGTAGTACAGAATTCAATGTTTGCTGTGCTGCATTTCAATCTTGCTTTGCTTTGATCTCTTTTTATCTCCCTATTCCTCACTTTTGGGCTGGAAATATTTACCCCGTGCCACTGTATGTAGGAAATACTTAACTTTTTTGAGGCTCTCACAGCTAAGAATTTGCTTGAGTCTCAGAGGAGAGTTAGGGCTTAGACTTTTCAGCAATGTTGACACTGTTTAGACTGGGAACTTTTAGAGATGGATCAAAATAATTTTGTATAATGAGGTGGACATGAGAGGGTAGAGGCAGAATGGTTTGGTTTAGATATGAAGTGTCTCCCCAAAGTTGCATGTGTTCAGAGGTGGAGATTTTGGGAAGTGATTGAATCATAGGGGCACTGTACTATCAGTAGATTAATTCATTGATGAGTTTATAGCTGAATGTGTTCCTAGATGGTAAGGCCCAGTTGGAGCTGAGACTCTGAGGCTATGTCTTTGAGTTTAGCAATTTTTTTTTTATTTTGAAGAGTAAAAGAAGGATAACATAGTAATAGGGGGGCTTACCAAATTATAGACAAAGTGGTAGGAAATTATCAATGGTTGTTGTTTTACATATTGTT
>NW_004955452.1:628616-649528 GCF_000276665.1 Chinchilla lanigera | reverse complement strand
CAGAATACTGAGAGGAGGCAATTCTTACTAACATCTCAAGTGAGCCATCTGGGCCAAAAGCCATTTTTTGTAGCTTTTTCTCTCCAGCCTCCCAGTGCATTGGGACCCCACAACCACTTAGTGTCCTCTCCCCAACCATCAGCACAGGCAGCAGGAATCTCACTGCAGATCTCTCCAGAGCTCCATGTGCTCCTCCACCACAGGTTGTATTGTCAGGGCAAGAATGGCTTCCAGGGGGTCTCCCCAGGTATTGTGCAAGGTCCTCCTGGTTTCAAGCTTCTGAATGGCTCTCATGACCCCAGTCAACTAGACCTCTGAGTTTTTGGGCATAGCCTGTATTCTCGTGTTCTTTAAGTCCTTGTTCAGCAGATGCTCCTCTGCTGACTCTGGACATTTCTGGTTCTCATGGCAGGAGTTAAAGTGACCTGTTGTGTGGCATGTATTCCCAGGGGTTTCTCCATGTTGGGATGATTCACGCATGTCCCTGGGTGGGCCACCGCAGCCAGCGTGTGGCAGACCAATTGTGTCATTTCTTCTCTGTGCCATGATAGTTCTCGATCACGTGGTGGTGGCTGGCTTGAAGGCCAGCGTGTGCCTCCCTGGTGTCTGCGCAGCTAGAGTCCTGGCCAAAAGGCCGGTGCTCCCTGCCATGCAGCTTCCTGGGCACTGACTGCCTGCCACCCTAATTTTTTTTTTTTTTTTTGAGGCAGGGTCTCGCTATGGTAAGGCTATGTCTTTGGATTATATCTCTTGTTCTGGCTCTTCCTTGAACTCACTCCTTCTGGCTGCCATGAGGTAAGCAGTTCTCCTCTGCCATGCCCCTCCATCTTTCCTCATCCAGGGCAGAGACCCTCGCTACCCAGATGCTACAGTGTGGATCATAAATTCCCCCAAAGCAGCTTGAATGAAAGACTTGGTCCCAGCCTATGGTGCTATTTAAAGGTGGCTGAGTCTTTAAGAGGTGAGTCTTAGTGAGAAGCTTTTAGATCACTGGGGCATGCTGTTGTAGAATCCCAGTTCTTTTCATTCCTTTTTTGCCTTTTGCTCCCTGGTAATAATGTGATTTTGCTCTACCACACACTGCCACCATGATATGCTGCCTCATCACAGACCAAAGCTATGAGCAAAATGATCATGAACTGAAATCTCCAAAACTGAGTCAAAATAAACCTTTTCTCTTTATAGGTTATTCTTGAGTATTTCATTGTAGTCACAGGAAGCTAACAGACTAGTTCCAAGGATGTTATTATTGCCTCCCTTTCCTTAAAAAAACTCTGAGGATGGACTTTTGGAGAAAATCATGTTCCTAAAGAAAATAATATTTCTAAATATAAAATTCTAGCAAATTGAATTTGTTCACTTAATTGCTTTCATACAAATTCAGAATTCAGGCAACATCATGTCTCTGAAGTAGAAAGATATTCTAAGGAGCTCAGCGGAGAGGGTGGGCTTTGTAGGCAGAAAAAAAATACATAAACTGTGTAAAGGATTATATCATCTAAAAATAGAGATAGGTTGACTTCTTCCTTTCCTATTTGTATCCTCTTGATTTCTTTTTCTTGCCTGATTGAGCTGGATAAAATTTTTAGTGTTGTGTTGAAGAAGAGTGGTATGGATGGATCTTTTTCTGTTACTGACTTTAGAGAAAATGCTTTCAGTTTTTCCCCTTTTAGTATGATATTGACTGTGGGTTTCTCATATATGGCTTTTATCAGTTTGAGGTAAAGTCCTTCTATATCTATTTTCATCAGGGTTTTGTTGTGAAATGATGCTGGATTTTGTTGAAAGCTTTTTCTGCATCTATTGTTAGGATCATGTGATTTTTAATCTTTGATTATATTTATGTAGTATGTTACATTTATTGATTTATGTATGTTGTACCATCCTTGCACTCCTGAAGTTGACTTGATCGTACTATGGTCTTTTTAATGATTTGTTGAATTCTGTTTGCAAGTATCTTATTGAGGATTTTTGTGTCTATGTTCTTCAAGGATGTTAGCCTGTAGTTTCCTGTTTCTGTTGAGTCCTTGTCCAGTTTTAGTATCAGGGTAATTCTTCCTTTATGAAGTGAGTCTGGTGAAATTCTTTCCCTTTCAACTTCAGGAAAAATTTGAAGAATATTGGCATTTAGTTCTCAAAATTTCTAGTAAAATTTAAATGTGAATCTATCATGTCCAAGCTCTTCTTAGTTGGTAAAGTTTTTATTACTGCATAAATTTCATCGCTTGTTATTGGTCTGTTCAGGGTTTTTGTATCTTCTTGACACAATTTTGGGAAGTTGTATGTGTCTAGGTACTTATTCCATATCTTCTAGATTCTCCAATTCATTAGGGTATATATTTTTAAGATAGTATCTTATTTCTCTAGAGAAATCCCTAAAATATGAGAGTTCTGTGGGGGATCTGAGAAAAATGTATATTCTGCTACTGTTGAATAAAATATTCTGTAGATATCTGTTAAATTCATCCATTCTCTGCTGGTGTGTGCTGTAATTTTGACTTTCTCATTTCTAATTACCTTGGTATGGGTCTTTTTTTTGGTAAGCTGAACTCTAGGGTCATCAACCTTACCTATCCTTTCAAAGAATCAACTCTACGATTCATTGATCTCTTGTGTTTTTTATTTCTGCTTTGATCTTCACACTTTCTTTTCTGCTACTAGTTTTGAGTTTCAATTATTCTTCTTTTTCTGGTATCTTGCCGTGCATTATTAGCTTGCTTATTTGGGACATTTTATTTTTCTAATGTAGACTTTCATGGTTATGAACTTCCCTCTTAGAACTGCTTTCATTTTGTCCCACAGATTCTGATCCATTGTATTTCAAGTATTATTTGATTATTTTAATTACAAAATTTCTTCCCTGGTTTCTTGATCATTCAGAAGTGTATTATTCAGGTGGGCATGCCTGTAATCTTAGCACTCAGAAGGCTGAGGCAGCAGGATTGCTATGAGTTTCAGGCCAGCCTGGGATACATAATGAGTTCAGGGCCAGCCTGAACTACACAGAAAGACCCTACTTCTAAAAAACAAAGAAAAAGTGTATTATTCAATTTGTATAGTTTCTGTAGACTGTGTGTGTGTGCTACTGTTGATTTTGTTTTATTTCATTATATTCTGATAGGATACATAAAATTATTACAATTCTTTTATAACTTTTGAGATGTGCTTTACAGCCTAAAATATGAGAGTTTTGTGGGGGATCTGAGAAAAATGTATATTCTGCTACTATTGAATAAAATATTCTTTAGATATCTGTTAAATTCACTTTTCTCTACTGTGCTTTAATTCTGACATATTTTTCTTAACTTTTTCTCTGATTGTCTTGATTATTTATAAGTGTGGTCATAAGCCCCCCCAATATGAATTATTAGAGTCAACCTGTCTTTTTGTCTAGTAGTTTTTGTTTAATTAAATTGGGTGCATGGACATTTAGAGCATATATATTTACAATTTATCTCTTCTTGGTGAATTGTTCCCTTTACCAATATGCTGGCCTTCTTTGTCTCTTCTGACCAGTTTTGGCTTGAAGCCAACTTTGTCTAATATTAGAATAGCTACTCCTGCTTGGTTTTGGGCTGCGGGTGCATGGCGTGTTGTTTTTTACTTTCAGTCTGTGTGTTTCTTTGTGGATGAGGTGAGTCTCTGGCAGGCAACACATGTTGGTGTCTTGATCTCTCTTTTGCCACTGGGATAAAATACTTAGCACCCATAACTTAAAGGAGGAGGGTTTTATTTTGGCTCATGACTTCTAGAGGATTTAGTCCATAGTGGACTGGCTCCAAGGAAGGAAAGGCATGGTGGAAAAGGCTGGTGAAGAAAAGCTGCTCATTGGGGCTGGGGATTTAGCTCAGTGGCAAAGCGCCTGCCTGGCAAGCGCAAGGTCATGAGTTCGGTTCCCGGTGCCGGAGAAAAACAAAACAAAACAAAAAAAAAAAAAAAAAAAAAAAAAAGAAAAGAAAAGAAAAGCTGCTCATGGGGCTGGGGATTTAGCTCAGCGGCTAAAAGCGCCTGCCTGGCAAGCGCAAGGTCGTGAGTTCGGTTCCCGGTACCAAAAAAGAAAAGCTGCTCATCTTATGAAAGAAGAGAGAGAAGCAAGCAGCTGGAGAGGGACATAAACCATTATCAATCATTCCCACAGTGAACTCTTCTTCTGACCAAATACCATCTCCTAAGAGTACATACAATTATGGCTTAATCACTGCCATGATTCAATCATATTCTAAAACCCCACCTCTAAACACATGAGATTTTTGGGAGACATTTTTTAGAGAACAGTTGTGCTTTTTTTCATGACTCAATTTGCCAGTCTCTCTTTAAGATTCCCTTAGATATTTTCTGCAATGCTGATTTCCTGGTTGTAGATTTCTTTAGATTTTCTTCATCATAGAAAAATTTTATCTCTCCATCAATTTTGGAGGAAAATTTTGCAAGATATAGTAATCTGAGTTAGCAAGTATTCTAGGGCTTGAATAACTTTATTCTTTGTCTTTTAAGATGTATATTGAAAAATCTGCGGTTATTCTGATGGGTTTGCCTTTACTGTAAGTTATTTGGCATTTTCCTCTAATAATTTTAGTATCTTAGTTCTGAATTTTGGGGATTTTGACTATGATGTGTCATGGTGAGGTTCTTTTCTGTTCTTTCCTACAAGGAATTCTAAATGTCTCATTGGTCTTAGTATCTATTACATTCCCTATATTAGAAATTTTCTGCAATAATTTTGATGAATACATTTTTATACTATTAGATTCTAATTCAACCCCTTCCTCTATTCCAATATCCTTGCATTTGTTATTTTAGAGCCTGTCAGTTCTCAGATTGTCTTCCAATTATCTCTTGTGATTTTTTGACTAGCATTAAGTGCTCAACTAAATCTACCTTACCTTCAAAACCTAATCTTCTATCTTTTGACACATCCTGCCTACTATCAAATTTTCAATTGAATTTTTCATTTCTAGGATTTCTACTAGATTTCTTTTCTTTTCTTTTTTTAAGTTTAGATTTCTTTTTTATAGCCCCTAAATCTTTGCTAAAGTTGTCTTTCATATCTTGCATTGTCTTCATTAATTTATTCACCTTATTTGTTTATTCTTCAAATTCATTGATCATCTTAGTGGATTGAATCACTCAATTCCTTCTTCATATCCTTTTAAATTTGATCATTTTAGGGATAGATTCAATCAGCTGTTTATTTTGTCTCTTCTCTGTTCTCTGCTAGGATTTTCACTATTTGGTTCATAAGTTCTTTGTCTAGAAATCCATCCACTTGGTGTCTATCAGATCAACTTGGCGAGTTATGATGTTTTGGCCTCTTATTACCTTATTTTCTCATATATCTTGAGTTTTGTGGGTGAAGGTTGTAGAGAAGTTGGTAAAGAAAGCTCTTATATTATCATGGAGGTCTCTTTAGTATGTGAATTTCTCCCTGCAATCTGTCATTGGTGCCTAATCAATATGTTCAAAGCACAATGATCAGTCCCTAGCACTATATCACAGGAGAGAACAATTACCAGAAATATCAACATCCAAAGAACCAATCATACATTGACGTATAATTTACAGCTTGTTTTAAAAGTTCTCAATGCTTTCAATATCTGAAGAAGACAAAAAGTTAGTAATAGCAGTGAAAAGGCTGTAGAATAAGAGAAGGTAAAATTAAAGGGGTTAAAAGGGAAAAAAATGAGAAAGCTAGAAAGAGAAAAAAGAGAAACAGAAGAAAACAAAGGGGGTGGTGGAGACAAAAGAATATAAGGAGGAAGAGCCAAGAGACAGACAAAAGTATATAGGGGAATATAATGAAGGTAGGGATAAGAATAGAGTATAAAGGAAGGTGAGAGATAGAGATTATGTCCAACAGTTGAACTGACAGTTAAACAAGGTTAGATAATACTAAGAGACAATAGTTAATATGGACATATATGACTAAACAGTGTGGACTGTTATACCATCAATGACATAAAACTTATGTGTAGCTATATCCATATACACATATATAAAAGGCATAACAATCAGAAATTCTAAGAAAATAATTTTTTAAAAAAAGAAAAAATGATCTCGCTGTTTTGTTTTCTTTCTTGAACTAGGGGACTACTGTTTTACCTTAAGTTGTCTATTATTTTATCTCTAGGGGGCAGTGATTGTGACTCCTAATAATCTCAGCATACTAATAATTCTCTTACATCGTACTCTCTTGGAAGTGGCAACCTCCAGCTTCCAGGTTGAGTTTTGGTCTTGTGCTGTGCTACTTGCTTCACCTTGTTCACTTCTCTGTGACTCCCCTGCTCTCTGTTTACAGCTATGCCACTGCTCCATGGAGCTTTTCTTTAGCCATCAACCTTTGAGGCCACCAGATATCATTCAGGAGGCAGTTTCTCAAGCCCCATGTATCATTCTGATGGCTTTAGGATTTAAGACTTCTCATTCTGGAAAGTTAAATGTTTCATTACTATATATGAGAAAGACTGTAACTAAAGGAAATTCTAAGTAAACTCTCTAGCTTCCTTTGCTTTTAGTTGACCTTGTTTTATTTGATTTATGTTGCCAGTACTGGTTATTGAACCCAGGGCCTCACACATGCTAGGCAAACACTTGAGCAACGAGCTACAACTCCAGCTCATTCGTTGACTTCACAAATCACCAATTCTCAAGGTCACACAGCTGAGCAATATATTATTAGTCTCCCATTAGTTTTGCTGCAGATGAAACTTCTGGTGATAATAGTGCCTAGGATACTTTCAGGGACTCAAATGCCATTGTTTTCAAAAGTACTGACTCTTCATGTAGACCTGTAGATGTCCAAAGAGTGACTTAAACAGAGTATAAAAGCTTGACATCCCTGCATTTCTACTGCATCTGTCCTTTTTGCTACTTTAAACTTTCCGCCAGATTTTTGCTCTACTCTGCACATAGACACGTTAGTCATTTAAGGAATGTTTGTCTGGAACTGGTAATACCAGACTGATTTGCCTTAAACTTTCTTAATCTCTCTTCTTCCCCTTGAAGGCTTAAGACAATCAGATAAGAATAACTAAAATATTTTCAAGATATATAGGGACATCATGATCAACAGAATATCAACCATGAGGACTCACAACATCCTGTTCCAGAGCACTGGAGAGGTACCTAGAAGTTTCTAATCAATCTTTCCCTAATCTAAGTCCCCTATTTCCCCTCTTGGCATAGGATAAAAGGCATTTGAAACTCAGAGCTGAATTAAGATGGTTTTTCCCAGAGTACTGGCCTTCCATCTTTTGGTTTTGCTGACATTCTGCATCAATATTTCCTGTTGTTCTCACTTCATTTACCTCTTCTCAAGCCATGAGCAAATGGGCTTGGGTTCAGTAACAGGACTTTTAAGGTCTTTTTTAAAGTTTATAATTAGTTTCCCACTTTTTCAGACAACAATCTTTTATTTTCCCCTTTCATTTCTCTATCGATCATTACTCTGAGTGTCTCTCTCTCTCTTTTCCATCCTCTGACCATTCTTTGTATTCTTGTGCAAAAAAATCTTTGATTCTTGAGCAGAGGATTGAGTCAAAAGATTCTTGCCTCTTTGTCAATTTTTTTGAGACAGAGGTATCTTTTTGTGGCCCAATTTGACCTCCAAATGGTGATACTCCTGCCTCAGCCTCCTAAGTGCTCTTTTGTTAGTTTTATTCCTTTGGAGGGGTAGGGCCTAACTATGTAGTGTAGTCTGGCCTTGAACTCACTGGAACCGAACCTCCTGCCTTAGCCTCTTGAGTGCTGGGATTATGGGCATGCACCACTATGCCTGGCTTTGTCAGTACTATCCTTGATTAACCTGTCTCACTACTACCCTAAGCAATTAATTCCGGTTAATCAGGGATTTATTGTAATTGGTACCAAAAGAAACTTTGAATACTCTCTAAGTTTACTGGATTTTCATTACTTGCTTTAATCATTAACTTTAGAGGTCAGGTAGCTACCCAATATATGCATATTCACTTTGCTATAGACAATATTTCTGACATAGACCATGATGCTAATGTTTCCTATGTTGTTTTTCAGGAATGTAGATGAAGCCCACACCAGCAGAAACCCTTAGTCCTTTCTTTGGTCTAGTGTAAGTATCCAGTGGGTGACGATGCCGCCATTATCTGAACCTATGAAGAACCAAGAAGTTTGGTTTCATGTGCACAGACTGCTGATTACTTCAATTTTCCTTGCCTCCAGTCACTTTTCCCCATATCTTAGATCACTTCGCTTCCTTATCCCATAAATATCCCTAACCCTATCTTTGGGGAAGTGGATTTGAGATTGTTCTACTATGTCCACATAGACAACCCTCTGATAAAGTCTTTTAAATATGTCATTTCAGTGATTGTACAACAGCAAAACAGATCTGTCTGGGTAACAGTTTGGGAAGCTGCCTAGGAGACAGGTCTGGAATGACCTTTTGCCCACAGCTTGTCAGCCTCCTGCTAGTACCAAGAGGCTGTGGACAAGTCTAAGCCACTCTCTAAGCCATGAGTCCCAGGAACAAGCCCCAGGATATTCTATCAGCTCAGCACCGCCAACCTTTGGCTTATAATTTCATCTTTTCAATACAGACATAGTTTCTGAGCTTGGAAGTTTTATTCAATGAGTAACTTCGGTATCTGTGACCATATTCCTGTTTCTTATTCCTTCTTCTTTGGACTTCATTGTGAGGGTCCTGGTTCAGGGATATCCAATAGTAGGGAATAATCAGAGAATCTCAGTTCACAGAAATTCTCTTAGTTTTATTTTGCTTGAATCCTGGTTCTAGTTGTGAGACAGATCAGAAACATCCCAGCCCTACTCTTTCCCCACTAACAGCACACTCTCATTGACAGCTACAACTGCATATGTCCTAGATGCTCTGAGCCACTTTCTGGAGATATCTGTTTTGGCTGCAGGCTTGAATTTTGGGCCAATCAGTGGTCTTAAATTTGGGCCAACAGCAGCCTTGAATTTAGAGCAATCCAGATGACTCTACCCTGTGTCTTTCATAAGATACTGCCAAAGTAGGCTTGAGACTTCAACCAATACCAGTTGACTTCACAACCCCACCCTGTCAAGGCTTGAAACTTGGACTGATTTCAGATGATTCTGCCCTCCTCTGCTGCTCTATATACTCCTCTCATACTCCTCCTGTTGGTCTAGGAGGGCTCCCTCTAGTATACTGTCCCCTCTGTACTGTAGCACAGGTCCAGTCCAAATAAAGCCTCATGTCAATGGTCCTGTAATTCTGCTTTTTCATTCATTCTCACATAGTGTGGGCTTAAAAGGGTCTGTTAGTCTACTCAAGATTCTTATCCTGGGTGTTGTGGACAAAGAAACTCACACTAAAATTAGCTACAAACACTAAGGATTGGTAGCCCTGAAGAGTTCCAGAGATGGGTGCAGAGATAAGCAGCAACCAGCAGCAGCAACCAGCAATGACTGGCATTGACCAGCATCAAACAGCAATAGGACCCAGCAGGGCTATAGACCAGCAGAGACCAGCAGCACAGGTCTGCTAGAAATATGTGGAAGGCTGGGGATATAGCTCAGTGGCATAAGTGTCTGCCTGGCAAATGCAAGGTCATGAGTTCAATCCCTGGTACTGCAAAAAAAAAAAGAAAAGAAAAAAAAAAAAGAAATGTGTGAAAATTGCATGGAAACCATGCAGAGATAATTATGGTTAGTTACCAGTGTTAGCTGGCAGAAATAATCTGCAGCAATCAGCAGCAGAGATCAACAGAGACCAGCCAATATGAGCTCTGGATAATAGCCAACGGTTAGCCTCAGCTGCTAAGAAGCTGATAGGGGTGGTTGAGAGCCTAAAGCTGTAATGGTAAGAGTTAAGTACCACTGATACATGGAGTCCCAGAGTAGTAACACTAGGGGTTCAGGGAACTCACACTCAAATCCTGGAGCCACTAGCAAAGCTATACTTTGTTGATTCATGATTTCTATTGAAATTGAACAAAGGATCCTGAATGTATTGTCAGTAATGCCAGAGTAAGTAATATAAGTGTATAGTTCTGATTAGCTGTGTCTAAATTCTGAAGATCAGAATGATGACAGAATGTGGATAGTAAAGGCTAGGCTATGGAGGTTTCAGTTGGAAACAAGGACTCTATTGGCAGTTGAACCCAAGGCCATATGTACTACACTCTGGTAAAAAAAATTGTATACATTTTGCCCATGTCCTGAGACTGAGATGAAGAGCAGTGGACTAATTAATCTGGCAGAGGAAACTTTGAAGCACCCCAATGTTCAGGCTATGGCATAAGTACTGCTTACTTCTTTTTGCAAGATCTATAGGGAGAATCAGGAGCAAAAACCAGAGTCAAATGATGTGAATGCTAGATGGAAAGGCAGCACCTGTAAAGTTAATACCTTGGAAAATCTGGTTGGTAAAATATTAATATGTATTATTAATATGTATATGAAGCTAAATAATTTGCATCAGGATAATAGTAAAGATGGCTTGAGGATATCTCAGGAATCAACAAGATACCACCCTTCACTGGTTCAAGGGTGTAGAAAGGTAAAGGTAAACAGCTTTGAAAAGAAAACCCCAGAGCACTTTGTTTGAAAAGAGCTACCTAGGGAATAGATACCACAGGGTTTGGTTTAAAGTGCTCACCTACCCAGGAACTCAGCAGCTGCTAAGGCTAAGGGGTCAAGGATACCGCTTGAGCTAGCATCAGACCTTGCCATCAACCACATGGTCCTAGTTTTACTGGCGTGGAGAATGCAAGAGTTATGGGGTCAGGGAGGCTTCTATCTAGATTTCAGAGAAAGGCCCATGTGTACTGATGAGTGGGACATGTGTGAAACTGTAAGAGTAGTGAACGGAGAACCCAGGATACTGGAGATGCCAGGAACATGGAAGGTCTGATGAGGAAAGCTGCAGCTAGTGGATGAAGTAGCCCCAAGAGAGCGGTCATGAGGGCTACAACTGGCAATGCCATGGGGTGGGGCTGCCCAAGCCCTTTGTAGCTCATATCTTGCTTCAGCTAGCCCCAGGTGCTGGATATAGGACTACAGGTTTTAATGTTTGTCCTTCTGTGTTTCAGTCTTACTTTGGTCTGATTTCTTTCTATTCTTCTAGTTCTGTCTTTTGAAATGGGAATATTTACCCTATGCCACTGTATGTCAGCAGTGTTTGAAACTTGGACTGATTTCAGCTGATTTCAGCAGTGTTTAACTGGTTTGTTTGTTTTTTGTTGTTGTTTTTTTTTTTTTTTTTAAACAGGGATTCAGAGCTAAGAGTTTGCTTTGAGTCTCAAAGTAGGCTTTGGAATTGGACTCTCCAGTGACTCTTACAGATGGACTACATGCATTTTGCGTAAAAAGACAGACATGAGTTTTTTTGGTGGGGGGTCAGGGACAGAATGTTATGGTTTAGATTTGAGGTATCCCCTAAAAGCCTCTTGTGTTTGGAAGATTATTGTATCATATGAGAGCTATACTTATCAATGGACTAATTCCCTGATGAGTCCATAACTACTGTTACAAGTGGGTCACTGGGGACATGACCTGAAAAGGTAGATGTCCTTGCCTGGCTCCTCCCTTTTCTCTCTACTTCATGGCCATCATGACCTGAACAGACTTCCTTCTCCACCAGATCCTTCCCTCTGGCTCTTTCTGCCTGGGAGCCAGTTGACCAGGGTCTATAGCCATGAGCAAAAATAAATCTCTCCTCCTTTAAGTTGTGGGTATTGGATATTTTGTTCTAGCAGTGAGAAAGTGACTAAGACACTGGTGTCTGTTAAGTTCTGCAAGTATACTATCTTCAACAAGATAATGTTGGCCCAGTTCATTGGAATGGTATCATACAAAACAGATAAAACTGAATTTAACAATGGACTCCAGGCAAGCTTAGCATGAGAACCATTCCTTCCTAACCTCAGTGTTCTTCAAATGTGACTAACAGTGTTTTGACACTGACTCTCAATCACTTGTCACTTCCCCTCCAATGTGGGACCAGACCAGACCAACAACTAGGAGAGATCCATCCTAGCAATGAGGGACAATGGAACCTAACTATAGGATAGTTGGTTAAACTGTTTTCAGAATAAAATCTTATTCAAAAAGAGGGAATATAGATAAACCTGAAAATAATCAGAACCAAAATGGAGTGACTTGTACCAATCCTACCAAAAAAAAAAATTAAACAGGATGTGAAAGAAGAGTTCACACACATGATTCCATGATAATAAGTATCACAAAAGATCTTGCCACACTGCAAGCTTACACAGAGGCCACTTCGCAACGGCAAAGTACTTCTACAAGAGCATCTACTCGGTAACTGTCTGCCCAACCTCATACTGATGCCACTTTTGTTAATAACTGCCGTGTCCAAGGATTCTTGTTTCAAAACACCTGATGTAATTCTCCTTGTTCTATTCTCTAAAAACTTTCGTGTGCCCATGTAATTAGTTGAAATCTGTAATTAGTTCAAATTGGATAACGTATTTGTAATTAGTTCAAATTTGATAACAAATTTGTTCTTGATATCTGCCTGCAAAGCAAGAAGTATTAACACTCACCCGCTTTATTTGCTGTACTTATATTAAACATCTGGAGAGGGAATACAACTCAGTGGCAGAATACTTGCCCAGTATGCATGGGACTCTGGATTCAATTCCCCACACTGAAAACATCCAGGGAGAAATAGAAACCCAGATATATAGCTTCAGGATGTAAAAAGAACCCTCCCAACACATGACTTATTTATTAGATACCTTCTAGCTTTGAGTCTCTTTTTGCACTGCCTTATAGTTTGATAATTTTAACTTTAGGCTAAGCATCTGGATCCGTTGTAATACTTAACATATTTCAGCCATTGTTTAAAACCTAACTTGTTCCTTGCCATGTATTGCTTCTCTACTAACAAGGATAATCTTCTAATACGAGTTTGCCACCTTTCCTGCACACCCATAAATATTTCCAAATATGTTTTAACCCATTCATTTTTCTCACTCAGATCTATGCCCCTGGTCAGAAGGAAATAACCAGATTTGTCATTCCCCTAAACCCTGGACCATGACCAAAGAAACCAAGGAGCAATATTAATAAATCCTCCAGCCGTACTTACTTTTAGTTACAGCCACCAGTTTCAAAGGTCTCATGTAAGCGACGTGTTCCTGTTAGTTTTGCTATAGATAATGCCTCTGACATATGAGTCGTGAAGATCATAGCTGTCTAAGTTATTTTCCCAAAACTTGGAGGTAGTTCAAGCAAATTAAAACCACTGACTTCACCTGGGCCTGTGCAGTTATCTGATGGGCAACTTTTTGATGTCAGAAGGCTAAACGTCTGCCATTACAGCATGGTAATGCCACCACATTCTAAACATTCGTCCTGAATATGCAACCAAAAGATTAAAATAGATCTTTAAATATTAGGATTGTTCTAGAAAGTGATAATTTATTTCTCCAGTTTTTCATGCTGCTGAGAGCAGAAGCCACAACCCCCTACCTCCGGCATCAAGAAAGATTCAACACTGCCTAGGTCAATGATAGAGAACCTTTTAGAGACACGTGCCAAACTGCAACCCAGAAGCCACTTATTTATCACAAAGTGCCAACAGAACTACTTCAATTAAACTGAATACTGAGGTTTTAGTTTAAGAAAAACAACTCTATATTAACATCTTTCATCTTCAAAGAAAAACACATGTGCCATAGGTACTCTACCACTGGCTTAGGCCCTCTGGTGGGCCAAAGTCTGACTAAATCTACATATACATATTTCCTGGCTTTTCTTCTACCCTTTCTATAAATTGAAGTCTACTGTAGAAGTGGTAGGGGGTAGGCTAGCTGCCCTCACAATTTAACCAAATTATGAATAAATTCATTTTTTCAAATTTTGTACACTTTTCTCATACTGGACTGGTGAATGAATTCAGATAATCAGGCCCAGATTCAGGCACTTGACTGAACACCCATACACACATAACGTATGTATCATAAAGGGATTAGCACCCTCTGATGGAGTCATTCAAATATGTTCCCAGAGGCCTCATCACTATCTACTAGCCCTGAAGGAAGGGGAATAAAGTTATTTTCCTTTGAGCCAGCATTGCTCTTTGCCACTGTTAGAAAAACTGAAAAATGAATTTTTAGGAATCTATGTGTGCAAAGTTTGGAGATCCCTTGTGTGTTCTCACAGGCAGAGAGCAGCACTAGGCCTCACCTTTCCTTTTCCTTTTCTTTGTGCCTTTTTATAAATCAATTTGGAGCTTTTTCTTAGCCATTTTTGGATTCAAGGTTCTTGAACCCTTTGTCTGACAAGGAAGCTTTTACTTTGTTTATGGCGTTTGCTCAGAAGGGACAGTGGGAGGTTTAAATAAACTAGGGTATAGTTGGAGATCTATGTTGTGAATTGCCTGGGAATGAAAACTACGTATTCTACTGCAGAACTCCCAGAGAAAATTTTTATTACCTGTAACTTAGAAAAGATTATTTCATTGTGGTACAACATGGCCTATACAACTGTTAGTGCCTTAATTCCTCAAATTCTTTGGAGTAACCTTGGCTAAGATGATATCCATGGCTGCTTTACTTTGGCATTTTGAGGTCATGTTCTTTACTGATGGATTTGATGAACTATCATCTTTTGAAAGTCTGGAAAAGACAAAAACATTAGCAACTCACTGATGCTTAAGTTTTACTTATAACCGTGTTAAACAAGCAAGAGCCAAAATTTCAAAGTAGAAGTCAAACAAAATTATGTAGCATTTGGCATGTCCCCTTACTTTTAGTAATAACTTCTATTTGTTTTTAAGTATTGACCCAAATACAGCCGGTGGAGTTTAAGAGCATACAGATTCTTCTCTGTTCAAGAACTCTAAAGTCCTATTTCAATTATAACAATGGCTAAGAAATATACTAAATAAGGATATCTACATTTTTATTATTATTAGACCATTAAAATTTTTATTAAAAGGTTTGAAATCTGGATCTGACCTCCATTTTATAGACCTGAAGAACTTTTGCACTGATTGGTTCCAGATAGTATGAACATATAAAGTCTGAGGTAGTTAACAGAAAGTTACTTTATACCACAAAGATAACAAAGCTTAGTATCTACAATATTTATATTGCCATTTTTGCTTTATAGGCAAAAACATACAAGAAGCTAAATCTTTACTTTTACTTGAAAGTACACTGAAATAACAGTAATACAGTAAGAGAGTAGAAGGATATATTTTCAGAAGAGCTATCAGGACAGAAGAGCTATCAGGAGAATCATTACTTGTAATGGATATCAGTTATAGTGTAGTTGGAGACTTCCAGCAGGGACTGGTATAGTGTTTGGAGCCCTTTTTAATATCTAGTGTAAGTTTTCATATTACCATTACTCTAATATTATTTGGTTATACTTTCCTGTAGGGTGCTTAAGACTAAGTCTAAGACAAAGGCAAACCTGTGTTAATCCAAATTAATCTATCTATATATAGTTATATTTACCAAGGTCAGAGAAGGCTCTGCAGGGGTTACTTCTGGGGCCATATGCAGAGCTTCTTAGCTTGTTTAGGTTTTTTTCTAGGTTGTGCTATTTGTCAGGATGAGTCATGTCCTTGTTTGACTATGTGGTTCCCTTTGGAAAATTTCCCATTGGGAACATGGAGGACATTTACCTCTTTGGTGACCCTTCTTTTAGCACAATGCACACTGGTTGACTTCCAACAATCTCTCTGCTTGGAGGTTGAGTGACTGGTTCTCCAAAGTTATAAGATCCTTTAATTAGAAGCACACACTTTGCCCAGGGTCCTTGTTGACCTTATAGGGCAGGGAACAAAACGTTGGCTGTCTTTTTAGCCCAGTTATCATTTTTAGCCTTGGTCTCCAGGTCTTGGTTGTTAAAAACCCAGGAGATCAGTTACACCAGTATTGAAATGGGAGCAGTAGGTTTTTATCTTAACTATTATAATCTTATCTGGATATCAGGCACTTTGAAATGCAAAGTATGACTAGAGAACAGCTATCTCTTTCATTAATCATTGTCAGCATTAATATTATGAGTCACTATCATATTTTATTTGCATTGTAGATCTATCATCTAAACATACTGCCTAGGTTGTCTTTTAAAAGTCACACTTTTGCAGAAACTTAACACATATAAAGTTTTACAAGGGAAATGACAAGATCAAACACTGCATTTCAGGATAACAACTATGACATTACCATACCAGAACAATTAGGGTTTTTTAAAGTTATCTCTAAAAATACATTTAAGTTCCTATTTTAGTGTAAAATGACCTAAATAATAGGTTACCTTTATCTAATTACAAAATATTAAATTTCACAAATAAATTTTCACTGAAATTTGTTGTTTTTTAATAAAATGACTAAGTAGAATACTTACTTACAGATATACTTTATAGGTTTCTAATGTCCAGTATTTAATCATTAGAGTGATACTGCCCGGACTGTATAGTGTTCAGGTATATCTAAATATCATAATATGATTAAGAACACAGGCACGTAAGCTTGAAAAAGAGTTTACTCCAAACAATGTTGGCTGAAGACACAAATATGATAAGGTATTTTTTAAACTTTTGTACTTCAGAGGGCTTACACATTTAAGAAACAAGTTTATTTAATATAACAAGGAGTCAGCAATAATTAGCATCACAGCTATGTAAAAATCTTTCACATATATTAATTTCCCTTTTACATCAGGCAAAACTTAGACACCTTTATCAGGTTTACATAGTGTAACAGCACTGACAGGGTCAAGAGCTCTCTTTAGAGCTTCTATGAATTTAGGAAATTGTTAAGGAACACAAACAGACTTATTATCCAATATAAGTCTCTTTCATTCATACAATAATAAAAAGTTTGTTTAGTCAAAACCAATAAATGAAGATCAGATTTTAAGTGGCAAGATTGAATTGCACCAAGCATAAAAAATAGGAATGCCAAAATCTTCTGTTATTTTATATGATTACGAACCAAATGCAAGATACATGTATGAAAAAGAATACTTATTGGTTATTTTGTATGCATTGAATTTACATAAAACTTTTTATAAACTTTTTAGCCTTACAAAAAGTTCAGACATATAGTATATGTTGTCTTTAAGTGTATACACATCACTAGTTTCAGATATGTGTATATATAGTGTGTACTATAATAAACAGTTATTTATTTGGTCATAAACTGACTATTGAAAACATTTTATAAAAAATATTTAAATAATCTTTAATAATATTTAAATAATCTTTAATAATATTTAAATAATCTCTTGTGTACCTCTGTAATGCCAGCACTCAGGAGGCTGAAACAGGAGGGTTACTGCAAGTTTGAGGCCAACCTGAGCTATACAGTGAGTATACGTCTAGTTGGAAGTGCTTAGCAAGACCCTTTCTCAGAACAAAAAAATCTGTAACTCTTAACTGGCAGGTTTCTAAGTGACCAAAAGCCTAACAGTGGAAAACAGAAAAAATATCTTGATAAAGCACAAACCATTTCTTTCTTAATCTAGTTTTTGCAAGTTTAACCAATAGAATTTTAATCTTAATAAAACCTTATTGCTTTAGACATAGCAAACTTTAACTTTTTAACTATAGCTGACTTAATTATATATAATAATAATTAGGGATGGGTGGAGAGAAGTGGAAGGGAAGGGGCATGGGCTGAAAAAAGGAATTAAAATGTGCTATGTGGGGCTGGGGATTTAGCTCAGCGGCACAGCACTTGCCTGGCAAGCACGAGGTTGTGAGTTCGATTCCCAGTATCAGAAAAAAAAAAAGTGCTATGTACATGTACCAATGTCCCACAAGGAATGCAAATAGTATGTACTACACACATGTACTAATCAACTGAAATAGTTTTTTAAAACTAATGAAAGAAAAGAAAAAGAGTGCATATTCGTGATTGCCTGAAACAAAAGCCCTTTGAGTAGGTGCAGCATTAGGTAGCTCCTGACTTTGGCTCCATCTTGTATTTGGCACAGATCTTAATGGGTATTCCCTGAGGCTCACGTATCGGGTTCCTTGTGCTAATGGGCCGGCTGCACTTGATAGAATCTATGCACCAGTCCAACAACAGACAGCCAGACCTAGGACACGGAGCCCCAAATCCCTCAAGGGGGAGGGACAGACTAAAATAGAGGGGAACTATGCCTGGGGAGTTAAGTAGATCTCCCTTTCTATTGGAGTATTTTTGTGTGCTGGGGTTAGGGGTAGCTTTTCTCATACTCTTGATGCTGGGCGGGTGAACGAATCCAGATAGTTAGTTGAAGCCCAGATTCAGGACTTTTACTGAGCAACCTCCCCACCCCACAACCCAGTGAAGAGCCAGAAAGGTTGACTCTACAGGCACAGACCTCTGATTGCTCCGGTCACATTTCTCCATGCCTTACACGGTCTTACTGTTTTATCCCATAAATATCCCTAAACCCTGTCCTCAGGAGGGTGGATTTGAGCCTTGCACAATTGGCTGTCTTGTGGATCAACTCTCTTTTGTAAAACTTGTTTTAGTGACTGGCAAAAAAGATGTGGTTCAGTAACATAACCTCTGCCTTCCAGTCTTACATTTCTCCAGATTGAAGTAAACAAAGCAGACTTGTTTAGAGCCCTTTTGATACCAAGGGACAAGCAGGGTATCCCTCTGGCCCACCTAACCTTTGATAGTATTATGCTTAAACCTTATGCTAATCCATAAATGTCTGGTTTGATTTATCTCATTTCTTCATAAGCACCTGAATATTTTCACCCAAAATTTGTTTTTCTGAAGAGATTGCTCTTAAGACAGATAACAATTTTTTCCAAAACAAGGAAGGGATAGGTAAAAACCTACTTAAGACAAGATGGTCAGGAAAGGACTTTAAACAAAGATAAGGCTCCTTGTGTAAATTAAAGCCAGTATCTTCTCCTCCATAAGGATTTCTAATGATTTTAGTACAGTGAGGGAAATACCTTACAAATGTAGATTTCCTTTACAGATGTGAATTTCTCTCACAAAGAGTCCAAAAAAAGTTGCTAAGTGCCGGAAAGGCCCACTTTGGAAACTAATTCAGCCAGATGGACATTTTCCCAACCCAGCTTCTGTTTTTCAACTAAATTTATTCAGCACAAGCCCAGTATGAAGAGGGCAGGCAAAGCATTTTCTACACCTGGACTCACTATTGTTAAACCAAAACCTTGGGCTGAGGGATCTCTGAAATAAAAGATTTTATTGAGACTTTACATATACTATCCAAATCCTTGGACAGGTTTCCACAAACTACCACTTGCACTATTACCACAGGGGGTCCAAAGAGGCCTTGTTTTGAACCTGTGATCCCCCTGCCTCAGCTTCCCAGAATGCAAGAATTATAGTTGCGTACTACCATGCCTCGCTGGAAGTTTTCTTAAACGTACAGCTTTAAAATTATAAATTTTCTCATTTCCTTTCTGCCTATCATTCTTTTATGCCTGTTTCTTTTATCTTATCTGAGCAAAGCTAGATGGTAGTTGGAAATTGTGTACTAGACCTAGAACTAAGAGTGCTTTTATAAAGTCTGGGGAGTAAAGCATTGTTTCCATTGAAACTGCACTGGCTATAGATAAAAAGGACAGAATGATGCAAAGTGGAGAAACTTATGGAAAAAGGAGGTTGCCAATAAGGAAAAGTAATTGCTGCTCATGAATTGGTTGGGGTTAACAGTTCAGAAATTTCATAAGCAAAGAGGGTACATTGGCCCTGCTGGTTAGTCATTATGAGCTTTGAATAAAAAATCTAATATAAATCCCAAAATGTGAAATCGACACTAGAGAAAACATTCTTAAAATTCACTTGGAAACACAAGAGACCTAGAATAGCTAAAGCAATTCTGGGCAACAAAGGCAAGGCAGGGGGCATTACAATCCCTGACTTGAAATTATACTACAAAGCTACCGTGATAAAATCAGCATGGTACTGGCAAAAAGACAGACCTGAGGATCAGTGGGACAGATTAGAAGATGTGGACACAACTACAAACACACTCAGCCACCTTATCTTTGACAAGAGGCCAAACATGTTCACCGGAAGAAAGATAACCTCTTTAATAAATGGTCCTGGAAAAACTGGCTTTCCACATGCTGAAGACTACAACTAGACCCATGTCTATCACCATGTACTAAACTAAAATCAAAATGGATCAAAGGTCTAAATGTTGAAACAGAAACACTAAATCCACTGAAAGAGAAAGTAAGTAGAAATATTGGAGAGATAGGTATAGGCAGAGAGTTCATGAACAAAAACCAAACTGCACAGGAAAAACTTCAAAGAATCAACAACTGGGATCTTATCTTATTAAAAAGCTTTTGCATATCAAAAGAAATCACAAACAGAATGAAAAGAGAACCCACAGATTGGGAAAAAATTTTAACCAGGCCTGGGGAAGCAGGTAGGCCACAGGCTCCCGCTCCAAGAGGGCGTGCCTGGAAAGGCAGGCAGCAGGCACCCAGGAAGCAGTGTGGAGACATGTGCCAGCCCTCAGGCTGGCTGCTGCCCAAGAAATGCCATGCCATAGAGAAGCACTGACACAATAGACCTGCCCAGAGACGTGCATGAGCCAACCCAACATGGAGACACCTCTGGGAAAACGTGCCACACAGAGGGTGGCTCTTGGCCCTGCCCTTGAGAGCCAGAAAGGTCTGGAGTCAGTGGAGGAGCAGCTGAAGAACAAGGACTTGGAGAACATGAGAGTACTGATGCCCGATGGCTCAGAGGTCGAGCTGACTGGGGAAGCGGGAGCCATTCAGGAGCTGGAAACCAGGAGGACCTTGTGCAATACCTAGGGAGACCACCTGGAGGCCATTCTTCCCCTAACTGTACAGGCTGTGGTGGAGAAGCGAGTGGAGCTCCGGAGAGGTCTGCACCGAGGCCTCATGGATTACATGGTGTATCAGTCAGAGTTTACTAGAGGAACAGATATAATACAAGATAAACAAATGTACA
>NW_004955452.1:608585-623186 GCF_000276665.1 Chinchilla lanigera | reverse complement strand
GCTTTGCCGCTGAGCTAAATCCCCAGCCCCTGCACCCATGTTTATAGCAGTGCAATTTGTAATTACTAAATTGTGGAAGCAACCCAAATGTCCATCCACTGAGGAACGGATAAAACAATTGTGGTACTTTTATATAATGGAATATTACTCAGCTATAAAGAAAGATAAACTCGAAGCTTTTATAGGTAAATGGTCACAACTAGAGGCCATACTCATAAGTGCAATAAACCAGACCTCCATGTGTAAGCAACATATTGTCTCACTAGTGTGAGAACCTGAAAGAGTGAATAAAATTAGGAGGTATGACAGACATTGTGAAACGAAAGGAAAATGCTCAAAAATAAAGAGCAACTGGGGTGAGGGAATAGAGAAAAGAAAGAAGGGGAAATTATGTATGTGTGTATATGCAAGATAGCTAACATAGTTGTACTACTGAATTCTACTGCTTTACTGAAAGGAACAGTTAATGATTAATTATTTGATCACCTTGCATGTCTCTATTTGTTTTCCTGAGAAACCACTTTGAAGATATCAATATGTAACACAACAACCATTGTTAATTTCCTACCACTTTGTAACTCTGTATTGCATGTATTGTTCTTAAGCTGTTTTGTAAATGGATGTCTGTTTGTTAATATGTTTTACTTCTTTCATTCTTAAAACAAACAAACAAAAAAAGCTAAATCTTGGGAACAACCTAGATGCTGATCAACCAAGGCATGGATGAAAAAGATATGGTCTTTTTATACCATGGAATATTACTGTGCCATAAAAAAGGATAAGCTTGAGACCATACTCAAAAGTGAAATAAATTAGAATCATGTGTAAACATCATATTGTCTCCATGTTATGAGAAACTGAAAGAGTAAATAAGGTCCAAAATCTTCAATAGATATTGTGAAGTGGAAAGAAATTGTTCAAAAGGAAAAATGAGCTAGGTGCTAGACAGGGGAAAGGAAGGAAGGGAAAAAGAAAGAGAACCATACTCATAAGTGAAATAAATCAAACATACATGTGCAAGCACTGCATTGTGTCACTAGTGTAAAACTTGAAAGAGTTAATTTAAACTCGGAGGTATGATAGACACTGTGAAATGATAGGAAACCAATGAAGAGTAAAGGGCTTCTGGGATGTGGGAAAAGAGAAGGGAAAGAAGGAGAAATTTTGTATGTATGTATATACAGGATAGTTAACATGGTTGTTCTTCTGTCTTCTATTTCTATGCTGAAAGAAACTGTCAATGAGTCTTTGGTTGACCAGTATTGCACGTTTATATCTGTTTTCACGAGAAGCCACTTTGAAGATATCAATATGTAATACAACCACCATTGTTAATTCCCTACCACTTTGTTTGTAACTCTGTGTTGTCTGTATTGTGCTTGTGATATGTTGTAAAATGTTGTATGTCTGTTAATGTTTCCCTCCTTTTATCTTTAAAATAAAAAGAAAAAAAAAAAAGAAAGAGAAATACACGATTGTTATATAACTAGCTTCTCTTATGTCACTGAAAAGAAAGGTTTGTGCTAATATCATTTAGAGAATTTTTCATGTCTATATCTTATATTCTGAGTAACTACTTTAAAGATAACAGTACTCAGTGTATTAACTATTGTTTTTCTTTTATTATTTTGCTATGAAATTTTGTTTTACTTTTTTTCCATACAACAAAAAAATTTTTTTAAACTATGAAATTGACACCTGGACTACATAGTGAGTTCAAAACCAGCCTGAACTACATGGAGAGATCCTACTTGAAAAACAAATAAAAAATCTGAAGTGTCAAGCAGTAGACTTCTACTAGCTTTGCTGTAGATAACACATCTAGCATATAGATTATGATGGGAACAGTGTGTAAATTATCTTTCAGAAACATGGAGGTAGCTCAAATGGGTTGAAACTACTGACCTTTTTTTTGAGTTTGATGGGTAACCAAAGGTCAAAAAGCTGTTCCATGACCAATATCCTAACAAGGTTATTCTCTTTAGGTAGAAGAGCCCTCAAGCAGCTCTAAAAAAAAATATATATACCCCCATGTCCACCTATGAGGTTGTAGCTTCACTCTGAGATTCCCTTGATCAACATTACCAACAATTTTTCTTTTGTTAACATACAAGAAAAAAAGGAATAGAACTTAAATTCTGCATATTCCAAAGGTGGACTCAGACACCCATATAGTAGTAACCATCATCAGTGACCCAACAGCCACCAGGAACATCCAAGGTCATATATCCTGCCACCGCACAAAAAAGCCTTTTGATGCAAAATTCTAAGAAATTAAGAGTTCAAGTACAAGGACAGGGGTGCTTCAGATCTGAGAAGAACTTGTCAGAACCTCCCTGTCCAGTGAGGAAGACAGAGGCTCCGACACAGTCACTGGACACCTTGCCAGCATTCCTCAGTGACCTTGGAGTCGTCAGCACTCTTCCCCTGGTCCTTCCATGGCCCCTAGAACTGTCAACAAACAAAATTTTAACAAATCGAGTTTAAGCATCCAATTGGCTCTTATAAGCAAATCATGCATTTGGTGCATCTCATTTGGGAAACAGAAAGACTTTCTGCTGGGCTGAGCAGAGAAAGTAGACTTTATAGGCAGGCAGACACAATGAATGAAAAGTGGATCGGTCATTTCAAAGCTACTTTTGTTATAGGAATAAAGCAGAAAAGACTCTCCTAACATCACACTTAATATGAGGATGGCTGGGCCATTTGGGATTGATTGCTGTGCTCTCTTGCTTGTTGGAAAGTGGCCCATTTCTAAATTCAGCCCACTCAAGCCTGGATGACTCCAGTTTGGGTTGGTCTGCTAGCTGAACAATTTTGCTTAAGGAATACACTCAGGTAACTCACATCCCATCACGATATAGAACAATTCTGTCTCCAAGGATGTTCCCTCCGTATTCCTTTTCAGCCTACCCCTCTTGGAAGATCGTTTCCTAGGGCTGGATTTTGTAAACACTAATTCTTCGTAAGTTGATCTTTAGACTTTCTTGAGAGTGACTAGAAAGTGCAGTCCAACCAGGAAAGAGGTTGGGTTCAGGTGTGTCAGTCAAGGGAAACATAGGGAGAGCAGCACAAAAGCCACATCAAATAACAGAAGCCTGTTTATTACTATGACTTCCCAGAAAGAAGGACAGCATGAGTCATAGGACCAACGGGAAACAGGGGGCCACCAGGACATGCTTGCTTTGCTCGAAAGGTGAGTAGAAAATAAAGGAGAATGAGTGGGGGACCCATCACCAAAGTATTTCCTGGGGTCCAGGGTGTTCCCCACAGTTGTCATAGGTGAGTTTAAAATAGGTAGGCACACACCAGGTGTGGTGGCATTTGCCTGTAATCTCAGCACTTGGGAGGCTGAGGCAGGAAGATTGCAATAAGTTTGAGGCCAGCCTGGGCTACACAGTGAGTTCAAGGCCAGCCTGAACTACATAGTGAGACTTTATCCCAACTCCCCCCTTTAAAAAAAAAAAAAGGCAGGCACATGTTCTATAAAGTCATCCTGTGCCCAAGAGGTGGACACTGTAACATACCGATGTGGTGCCTAGGAAGAGGGTGGAGGATGAGAGGTGGGTGAGTCAAGTAGATTGTATCAAGCTATCTACAGAGACATGGGAGAGGTGGTAGATATAAAGCAAATGTCCAGATTGACCATTTGAAAATCTGGGAGGGTGCAGAGAGCTGGAAGCTATGATGCACACTGCTTCTGCTTGAAAAATAGTCTTACATTTTTACAAAGATGCTAAAGCAGCATGAAAGTATAAGGACTCACTCCATGCTGCTGTACAAAGTAGCGCAGACATGGAGTTTGAGTAACAGAAATCTATGACTGTATCAGAAAGAGAGCAGGGGGCTAGAAGTCTGGGCTGAGGCCAAGGCATTGGTAAGGGCTGATTCTCCTGAGGACTCTCTCCCTGGCTCGTAGATGCCATCTCCCCCATGTCCTCACACGGCTTTCCTTCTGTGTGTGTCTGTGTTCTGACCTCCTCGCCTCAGATGAATGCTAGTCATACTCAATGTGGGCTCACCCCCAGTAGCCGTTCTTTTACATAATCACCTCTTTAAGGACTGTATCCAGACAGAGTCACATTCTGAGGTACTGTGGGCAAGGACTTCCACATACAAATCTTAGGGAAACGCAATTCAGCCTATAACATGAGAAACATTATTCTACTTTATGTGAACATCTCTGTTTTAGAACTGTTTGGAAAAGAAATAATATATGCAGAATGCTCTATTCTGTCTGATTTCTTCCATTTTGTATAATGATGAAATTGATTCACAGCCAGGTGTGGTGGTGCACACCTGTAAGCCCAGCACCCAGGAGGCTGAGGTAGGAGGATCGCTGTGAATTTGAGACCAGCCTGGGCTACAAAGTAAGTTCAAGGCCAGCTTGAACTGCATAATGAAACCCTGTCTCAAAAAAAACAAAGAAAAGAAGAAATTCATTCATATTTTTGTGTAAATCAGTAATTTGTTCTTCTTTATATTTTTAGAAGTATAAAGTATAATTACTTTACTGTCAAGTCCTAATACTGTAATACTAGGAAATACATTTTGCTTTTCTTTTCACTATGTATTTCATAGTATGCATATACATTCTCTTACTAATAGACTATTTTATTCTATTTTTAGGTTTGAATATTTTTAATAAAACTGCTGTGAACGTTCTTGTAGAGGTATCTCTGTGAGGGGCTGGGGATTTAGCTCAGCAGCACAGCACCTGCCTGGCAAGCGTGAGGTCATGAGTTCGATTCCTGGTACTGGAAAAAAAACAAAAAAAGAAAGGAAGTATCTCTGTGAAATTTTTGTTTCATTTCTCACAGGTAGTTACCTAGTAGTAAAATTATTTGCTGGAACAGTAAGGGTGTGTTTAGTTTTACAAGGCCAGAACAAACTTCTTGCAAAGTGTTGGTCTGATTTTGCACTCATAGCAGCAGTGTGTAAGAGTTCCAGTTATCTAATCAGTGTCCCAAACTCTGGCCAGGCCTGAGTGACCTTGTTCTGTGACACACTGGGGAACATCACCCAGCTTACTCTTCAGATGAGGCCCTACCCAACAAGTGCACTTAGTAGAAAGTCCCAGGCACCTTACTTTGTATCTGCTACAGCATTTATAACAAAGCTGTACTTGCCAGTGTAGTTCCCATGGTGAGTATGACAGAAGACTAAGGTCAGGCCATTGATTCCTAGTACAGGGATTTTTATGTTTTGAATCTAAATGGTGTCCCAAGGGCTCTTAAGTTGAAAGCTTGGTCTATGTAACAATATTCAGAGGTAGGGCTTTTGTATTAATTCACTGATGGGTTCATGGTTTTATGTGGTATTGGAAGGTGATGGAAACACTGAAGATAGGACATACTTGAAGAGTATGGCCCTTTGTGGGGCAAGCATTTCCCTTGGGTAGCCACGAGGTGAACATCTTTCCTCCCCCACGCTCTTCTGCTATGGTGTTTCTACCTTGCAAGGGGCCTAAATGCAATGTAGCCAGCTGACCATGGACTGAACCATCTGGAACCATAAGCCAAAATAAATATTTCCTTATTTAAGATGTTTTTCTTAAAAATTTTGGCACAGTTTTAGAAAACTGTCTGTTTCGGGGGCTCTTGTAATAGGCTTGCTCGCCTGGGGACTTCCCATTGGGTTAGCTGCCCCACAGTTCTACTTTCCCACCCAGTCCTACTTTCCTCACTCCTTTTAGATGTGTCAGACCTGCTCTGTCATCTGAATGCTCTTGAGCCCTATCTCTCTCTCTCTCTCTCTCTCTCTCTCTCTCTCTGTCTTTCTGTCTTTCCCTCTCCATTATCTTCTGGAGCTTTTCCTACCACCTCCTACATATGCCTTGTATTTTGAACTGCACCTTGGTTCCTGATTCCAGAGGTTCTATTACATATCTTATCTTGTAGGGGAAAACAAGAAGAGGAGGGGAAAAAACAAAAAATTCCAAATACCCTCCCTACCCAAGAAGCCTACAGATCTCTACTCTTTACCCTTCCTTTAATTAACCAAAAAGTAAAACACTCATATAAATAAAGTACTGAAGATGGTAATAACTGCGAAGAAGAAAATAAATACAATAATGTGGCAAAAAAGCAGGAGTAAAGGAGGAAATTACCTTTTGAATATGACATATCTGACAAAGGAATGTTATCCAAAATATACAAAGAGTTCTTAAAAATCAACGATCAAGACATCTAACTAAAAAGCTGGCAAAATATCTGATTAGCTATCTTACCACAGGAAATATAAAGATGTCAAACACATGAAAATATGATCAACGTCCTACATCATTAGAAAATTGAATCTATAAGTTGCCATTACACATTTGTTAGAAAGGTTCATGTCCAGAACTCAAATGCTAGTGAGAATGTAGAGCAAAATTAACTCTCAATCATTGTTGGCAGGGGTGGAAAATGGCATATCCACTTTAGAAGATACTTTGGTAGCTTCTTTCAAAGCTCAACGTTGAGCTTGATGTAACCAGCAATTATGTTCTTTGATATTTACTCAAAGGAGTGGAAAACTTACGCCCACACAAAAACATGCACACAAATGTGCATTTCACCTTTATTCACAAATACCAACACTTAGAAGTAACCAACATGTCAGTCAATGGCTGATGAGAAAAATAAACTGTGCAACATTTGGACAATGGAATAATACTCAAGTGATTTTTTAAAAATGAGCTATCAAGTCACCCAAAGACACGGAGGACTCTTAAGGGCATATTACTAAGTGTCAGAGCAGATATGAAAAGGCTACTTACTGGAAGAGTCCTACCACATGACATCTGGAAAAGGCAAAATTGTACAGGCAGTAAAGATCAGTAGTTGCCAACAGTTTGGCAAAAGGGAAGGATGCTAGGAACACAGTATGTTTTTAGAGCAATATATTACTCTGTATTGTACTATAGAAATGGATCTGTGTCATTAAACAGTTTTCATAAGCCATATAACAAATAGAGTGACCTCTAATGTAAACTAGGGACTTACTTTAATAGTGATGTGTCAGTGTTGGTTCCACAGAGTGCCACACCGCTACAGGAGGTATATGGAGAAGGGCTTGTGTGTTTTGGGTGGAGGGGCCGTATGGGAACTCTTTGTACTTTCAGCTCAATTTTACTTTGAACTTTACCATGCTAAATAATAGAGGCACTGTCTGATGTCACCAGAACCGTTGAATGTTGGAATGTTTCTTCCCCTAAAGCCTGGATCTGATACTGAGGCCCTGGGATATGTGGAGGGGAAGGTGTTTGTGCTTATCGTAGTAACCAGTTCTCCACAAGTGGAAGTGTTGAACCAAAAGCCATGGTCTACCACAGGGCATGAGACTTCTGAACCTGATGTAGGGTTAAAATAAGCTGCTGCAGTAGTGGATCCTGGATTGAGAGGAAGAGTGCAGGGGCTTCCAGGAATTTCTGGGAACTATTGTTTGCTGTAGCTTTAAACTGGGAGCAAAGTTCCCTTAACTGTGTAGCTTGAATTAGTTTATTGTTCCACAGTTCTACAATCAGAGATCAAAGCTGGTTGATTATGAGGGCTGAGCTGGAGAATCTGCTCCATGCCTCTCTCCTACTGGCTGGTAGTTTCTGGGAATCTTGGGCACCGTGGCTTGTGCAAGCCTCTTCCTGATCTCTGTATTCATCTTCACACGGTGTTCTCCCCATGTGCATGTCTCTGAGGCCAAGTGTTTCCTTTTTTTTGTAAAGATAGTCTTGTAGATTTAAGGTCCAACCTAATGAATTAACCTTAATGTAATTACATCTGCAATGATCCTGTTTCCAAACAAAGTTATATTCTGAAATTTCAACATAGGAAGTAGGAAGAGGAGCAGGAATTTGACCAATAACATGGGTCTAACACATGAGGCATACTGCAATTTTAAGAGGAAATCCACTCTAGTGACTCAGGACAAACTAGATAATGCTGAGATAATTACCAATCTCAACTATCAGAGAATTAATACAACATAAGTTAATTTTCTACACTAAGAGTGGCAGGACATTTCAGGACAGCTCTTCTCAATGCACAGCTCAGCATGCAGACTGCCTCCACCTTCAGAACCCACCATGGGAGCACACGAAAGCCAGGAGTTACACCTGGTTTTCTCTGGCACCAGTTTGGAGTGACCCGTCACGCTGATGCCCATTATGGAGCAAACCCAGGGCTGCACATCCGTGAGGGGCTAGAGACTGAGGCACAGACAAAGTTCACAAGCATCATGACGTTTACTTCAGTCCATGGAAGCTAAACCCTTACCACAAGTTGGTGAGCAAGGAGAAAGATATTTTATGCATTGATTTCATGATACTGTGTCAATGAATCCTGCAGAAAAAAAAAGAAGCATTAGCTGGCCTGTACCTGAACAGCTAAGCCCTGGGGCTAAAGAGGAAGCAGAGGTTTAGAAGGGATGGCAAAGACAGCCTCTGTCTTTCCCTAGGATTAGAAAATTGTAAGGGATGAGAGAGGAAGAGGAGGAGAAGGAGCATGAAGAGGAAGAACAGATGAAAGCCCAGGCCGCAGTTACAGAGAAATGGAATCTGCCCATTCCTTTCCTTGATGGGCTTTGGGGACCCCCAAGGGCAGGACTAAGGCATGGTCCTCATCAACTCTCAGAAATTTCCACAGGGACTTTGTAGGAGTTTAGTACTTGCTTCCCGCGAATGAATGATGGATGGATCCGGTGAATGGTTAGCACTCAATGCTCTTCCCTATCCCCAAACACTACATTTAGCAGAAGAAAGGCACAATCCTTACTCAGTAAGTGGCCCAGTTACTGTGTAGATGAGTCCATGGTCTGTCAGAGCACGTGGCCCTTGTCCACCATGGAAGTGGTTTCAGGGAGCTGACTGGTTGTCACACACAGACCTGGTTATGCGAATTTACCTGGTCAGGAGCTAAGCCATGGGCAAGTCTCCCAAATGACTTAAAATTCTGGCAGCAGCCCACCACATGAAAGATTTACCAGGGCTTCACAAACATGTAACTAAGAAAAAACTAAATTTAAAAAAAAGATTTTGAAGGGCTGAGGATTTAGCTCAGCGGCACAGTGCTTGCCTGGCAAGCGCAAGGTCGTGAGTTTGATTCCCGGTATTGGAAAAAAAAAAAAAAAAAAAAAAAGAAGAAGAAGAAGATTTTGTAGGGATCATCTCTGTCCTACCAATTGATCTGGTTAGAAAGGTGATTACCAATGAGAATGGGCGGGCCACTCTTGGAGTACAACAATTGACCACACCTATGTCACACCACGTGACCACCAACCCCAGCGTCCCAGAGGGAGCAGCTATTTAACAGCAGCTGGAGTTCAGGAAAAATAAGACAGTCACTTGGCAGATCAATTCCAGCAGCCTCAGAGGTAAATACCAGCCTAATGCCCAGGCAAGAGCATTAGAGTTCCTGCTTATTTGCTGCCTTTGGGAGCAACTGTGTTATATGTTTTCATGTGTGTATGTGTGCATGCATGTGTGCCCCATGTGTGCACCAGCATGGCTGCACACAACTGGCATGTACAAAAGATAATGAGTGTGCAAGTGTGTTGTGTGAGTTTGTGAGGGTATAAGGATGTGTGAAATAGCAGGGAGTTCAAGACTTGTACACACAACATCCATGTGCAAGTATGTTTGTGTGTGGGGGTGAGTAGGAGTGTATGCATTTGTGTATGGTATGAGGTTGGAAGGGCTTACAAAGAAAGGTTGTTTCTTTAGTTCAAGAGAAAAATATTGGGGGTCAGACACCATGGATGGACTCTGAATCCAGTGTGGGGCTGTGCAAGAAATTTCTAGTAGGACAGCAAAACCTCTGACCTCTGACCTTTAACCAGCATTTTGTAATGAAACTCCTTCCACCCTCCTAAGCATTCTCCATCTGATGAGGAACAAGGGAGGTCTCATTGCTGTATCATGGAAGGTCTCCACAGATCTGAGGCCTGCATATCTGAGAAATGGGAAGGGTCAGGGGGTGGTATATATGCAAGTGTTGTTGGAGGTCACTCGGTGTGCCTTCGTGTGTAACAGAGGTGCTCACCCTGGATGTGACCTGGATGGAACGGCACCTATGTGTACTCCAGGGTTGTACAGTTGGGCAATAGAATAGCCACCAGGACAGAAAATGGGATCAAGTGGGAGAGAAGTTCAGGCCAATGAGTCTGTACCTGTCCTTCACAGAACTCTCAGCATGAAGCTTCTTCTGCTGCTGGCGTTGACTGTGGTCTCTGGTAAGGACCAACTCAGATCTCCGAGCACTTGGGGACTACGGGGAGGGAAGGACCCTGACCCCCGCTTGCCTTCTCACTAGAACAGTCCTCTCAGTGGGAGGAGCAGGAAAGACATCTCTGTGGAGAAACAGTAGCAGAGACAAGGGTTTCACACTTCATCACCAGGCCATTCCCTTGCAGGCTTGCCTCAAGTCTCTGGCAATTTGGCACAATTCTCAGAAATGATTAAGAGCAAGACGGGAAAGAACGCACTTACAAGTTACGGCGCCTATGGCTGTCACTGTGGTATAAGTGGCCAAGGAACACCCAAAGATGACACAGATTGGTAAGGCCAGCCCAGCCTTCTCTGCCCTCTGCTCATTTCTGGTACTGACAGGGCTCAGAGCTGCAAGGATAGAGCTGATGCCCACCGGTTAGAAGGTCTCAGGAAGTACTAGCTGGAAAAGTAGCCAGCTCTACACCTTCCCTGAGTCATTGGGTCTCTGTCCAAGCAAAGAGCGTGGAAGCCCCTGGAGCTGCAGGAAGGCAGCTCCAACAGGATGTTCTCCTTCCAGGTGCTGTGCCAGGCATGACTGCTGCTACAAACGTCTGGTAAGCCGTAAATGTGGAACGAAATTTCTGAAGTATGACGTTACCATACAAGGGAGCTCAATCACCTGCAAAGGTAAGAGGGAGCCCTGTGACACCATCTTGTTTCCTTCCTGCACATACTGAGTGTCCACTGTGCGAGGCCCTGTGCCGGGCACCAGAGACAGAGCCACAAAGGAACACCGTCCCTGTCTCAAGAAGCTCAGGGCTGAGTGGGAGGCAAGGAACCTGAGATCACCGGGTGGGGAAGGCTGCAGTAGGGAGCAAAAGACAGAACCTTAACACATTAAAGTGGTGACTTCTGTGCTGGGTCCCAGAGGCTGTGCAGAGCAGGGAACAGCAGGGTTGGGGTGTTCCCAGAGGAGGACCTGAGGGGATCATAGACTGCACTGTGCTGTTAGAGGAAGTGTGAGGACCGGAGCGGGTAGGGGGTATGACAAGGAAGGGGCTGGATCCAGACCTTCCAGGCCTGGTGTCTGTAGGTTTTATCCAAAAGCAACAGGGAACTATTTAGCAAAAGCGTGACAGGAGTAGACATGCAGTTCGGAGGACTCCCTCTGGGTTGTTCAATATAAGGATGGCCAGTTAACCAGAGGAGGCTACCCCAAAGAAGTCACACAGGTCTTCTCTGCACTCTGAGGGCTTCAAAGAGAGGGATTCCCATGGAGAGTGAGGCAGAGTCCAGGTGCTCTGTGTCCCTATTGGCTTAAAGGCGGGAATTCTGCCTCCCATTGCGTAGGTACTTGTGTCAGATGAGGAGTATCAACCGTAGAGAGCTCTTGTTTCTCCCTCCAAAAACCCACAGCATGAGAATAAAAACCACTCCACCTGGTGATTGCTTCCTTCTAATTTCAGCCAACCAGAGCTCCTGTCAGAAGGAGCTGTGTGAATGTGATAAAGCTGCTGCCTCTTGTTTTGCAAAACACCTGAAGAGCTATAATAAGAAGTACCAGCTCTATCCCAATTGGATGTGCAGTGGGAATGCCCCCAGTTGCTGAGGGGCTCAACTTCTGGGATGCCTTGTCACCCAGTTCCGAGTCCCCGACTCCAACTCCTTTGTCCTTCTCCCAACCGAAATCTCCCACCTCCATCCACTGTTCCCCTCTATGTCCACTTTCAGGCTAACAGCAGCAGCTACACTCATCGATGGGCTCTCTCCAATAAAGCAACTCATCTGTAAATTGTGTTTGCTAGTGTGCTTGTGCTCACTTTCGTTCTCTCTGTGTGAAAATACACTATACCACAAACCAGTACACAGTGAACAAGTTTAAAGTCCAGGCTCTGGACACAGGCGGTCTGAGTCCAGTCCCACCCACCCCACAGCCCGAGCCTTGGTTTTCTCATCCAAATAGAGATAACACTCATGCTACTTGCTTGACCTTGTTTGAAACTTAAGGGGTCACAATTGTAAACCACTGGATCTGTCTTATCTTCAGCTGAGACCCAGGCATCCTTCTCCCCTTTTTGGGCTACAGTAGCTCCTATGGGCTTATTGGGGGAGGTAGGAGTTGTCATAATCAAAATGGAATCACATTTTCCAGGCCTTTGCCAAATAATAAATGCTGTAGAAGGGGCACTCACAGAAGACTCCACCAGAACCACGACCCTGCACAAAGGACCGCACCAGATAAGCTAAAATCCTGGGTATCCTTGTCAAGGCAAAGCTCTGCGCCCAAACTCTTAAAATTACCTGATGGAGTTGAAAGGATTTTCTTCTGTCCTTGAGGGACTGATAAGAAAAAAAAAAAAATGGGATTTCAGAATTCTAACGCATGCAAAAAGTTTTAAGTTTGGGTTCTTTGGGCAATGATATTGTGGTGCATTTTCGTGCAGCTTCTTTGTTTTTTCTTTAAATCGGGGGAAAGGGTAATTCTTCAGTTGCAATTATAAGGTTAATATGTAAAGGATTTTCAGCTCTCTTTTTTTTTTTTTCCAGCCTATTTCAGCTCTGCTGACATTTTCACTCATATTAGGATAAAGACAATTTGAAATGAAAACAGGGGAAAGCCCACTTAAAGGTTTTTCCCGTGGCATTTCAGAGAGTAGAGGAAAAGATAAAACTTTTTACATAGTGGTTTTCGCAGTTGATGAAACTCCGTGGCAACCTATACTCCTAAGAGTCATCCTTCTTTGAAATGAAAATTTAGATTTAGGTGGCTTTATTTGCTCAGAGTAGTGAAACTGTTCTGCCTTTTCAAAACCACTTTTAGGCCTGATTCAAAATCTTGAAGAGCAAAATAAGATCTGTGCCTGGTGTAAAAATTGCTTCCTCTGTCACATGTGCCAGGAAAAAAAAATCAAAGAAAAACTGCAGACAACCTTTTAAGAATCATTTCTGCAAATGTTTGCCACGTAAGTTGGTTAGTCATGCAAACCAGCCAGGTAAACAAATGAAAGCAATTTATTATTAAATTCAAGGTTGTTTAGAGGGTTTGTTTTTTTTTAAATTCCAGTCAGTTCTTAAAACGGAAACATGTAAGAAAAAAATGTAAACATGTAAGAAAAACATAAACATTAGGCCCCCCACCCATTCAAGATTGAGAAAAAGGAAAGGAGGCAAAAAGGGCTTAACACCAAACTGCTATGGATACTGCTTTGCTAGAAAATTTTGTCCACAGTCTTCACAAAACTATTGAGCAAGAAATATGAAAATCTTAAAGTTTAGCCATGTAAACAAGTAACCTTAACTTGCCTCATTTTATTAGAAACGTACTGGTTTTAGTTTTATTTATTTTTTTTTTGGTTTTTTTTTTTCTGGTACAGGGAATCGAACTCACAACCTTGTGCTTGCCAGGCAGGCACTGTGCCACTGAGCTAAATCCCTAGCCCCAAACATATTGGTTTTAATTATTGCTTTATAAACCAATGAGTGTATATAACTTCTTCTGTCTTGTGACAAAACTTTTTCAATAAAAGATATAAAACTTTATTTGTGCATATGTGTTTATATGAGTAGCACATGAGTATATGTTGTAAGTTGTGCCTGCATAGTAAAGTCATAGGAATTCTATTTGGCTTATTGATAAATGAACACTCAAAAACTGAAACTGTTCCCATTATGCTAATGAACCAAAATGTCTCCTGATTTGCATATCCTAAGTAAATCTTTGATAAATAAGCCAGTTTTAAATATTTTGGTAAAATAAAAGTGAAAATGTCCTCAGAATTGTTAGCACACATTTTCACCAGGGTTTGCTGGGCAGGCAGGGTTTTAGTTATCTCTTTTTTATGTTTAAGATCATAAAGGTATAAGTTTGACCCAGGTATATAACAGTGCCCATTGCTTCCTGCATATCAAACACATCAATTAAGCATTTAAAACTGTTCCTGGAACAAGAAATAATTTGAAATGATGACTGTGCTGGTCTAATAGATCAGTCTTCGTAAGTAGTTTAGGTATAATTTCTATAAATGAATAAATTAGATGAGTATAAATGGGATAAGTGCTTATAAACTTGCCATTAGAAGTTTCATGTTGTTACGCTAAGTAACAGGTATTCATAAAATGACTGAGTTATATGTAAGTTAAAATACTGAAACATCAATTGATGAATATAAATTCAACCACACTTGTATTCTTGAATTTTACAGAAAAGACAATATATTTTATCTATTAATAAATATTTCCTGTTCCACATTAATTATTTTGCTCTATGAAAGAGCACCTCATATCACAAATAATAAAGTATATATTGATACATTGTTGGCATATATGACAAATAATTAAAAATGCTTAATCCTAGATTTTCTCTTCATTAAAAATTTAGGTTACTAAGTTAAAATTTCAAATTAATATATGTATATAAT